>NC_029776.3:31825638-31831247 GCF_000817695.3 Arachis duranensis
TGACAACGGTGATGCCCAACATACAGCTTGCCATGGAAAGGGGTAAGAAGGATTGGATGAAGACAGTAGGAAAGCAGAGAGACGGAAGGGACAAAGCATCTCCATTCGCTTATCTGAAGTTCTCACCAATGAATTACATAAGTATCTCTATCTCTATCTTTATGCCTTATTCGTATATCATCCATAACCATTTGAATCTGCCTGACTGAGATTTACAAGATGACCATAGCTTGCTTCATACCAACAATCTCCGTGGGATCGACCCTTACTCACGTAAGGTTTATTACTTGGACGACCCAGTTCACTTGCTGGTTAGTTGTGCGAAGTTGTGATAAAGAGTTGAGATTGCAATTGAGCGTACCATGTTGATGGCGCCATTGATGATCACAATTTCATGCACCACTTAACTAGGAGAATCAATAACACTATCTGAAATTCTAAGTTCCTATAGATGCCAATCATCCTAAACTTCAAAGGAGAAAGTGAGATGCCAAAACTGTTCAGAAGCAAAAAGCTACAAGTCCCGCTCATCTAATTAGGACTAATATTCATTGATATTCTGGAATTTATAGTATATTCTCTTCTTTTTATCCTAATTGATTTCCAGTTGCTTGGGGACAAGCAACAATTTAAGTTTGGTGTTGTGATGAGCGGATAATTTATACGCTTTTTGGCATTATTTTTAGGTAGTTTTTAGTAGGATCTAGCTACTTTTAGGGATGTTTTCATTAGTTTTTATGATAAATTTATATTTCTGGACTTTACTATGAGTTTGTGTGTTTTTCTGTGATTTCAGGTAATTTATGGCTGAAATTGAGGGACCTGAGCAAAACTTTGATAAAAGGCTGACAAAGGACTGCTGATGCTGTTGGATTCTGACCTCCCTGCACTCGAAATGCATTTTCTAGAGCTACAGAACTTCAAATGGCGCGCTTTCAACGAAGTTGGAAAGTAGACATCCAGATCTTTCCAGCAATATATAATAGTCCATACTTTATTTGGGATTAGACGACGCAAACTGGCGCTCAACGCTAGTTCTACGCTGCATTCTGGAGTCAAACGCCAAAAACACGTCACGAACCAGAGTTGAATGCCAAAAACATGTTACAACTTGGCGTTCAACTCTAAGAGAAGCCTCTGCACGTTTAAAGCTCATGCTCAGTCCAAGCACACACCAAGTGGGCCCCGGAAGTGGATTTCTGCATCAATTACTTACTTCTGTAAACCCTAGTAGCTAGTCTAGTATAAATCGGACATTTTATTATTGTATTAGACATACTGGATATGGGATTGTATTTTTTGATCCTGTGATCACGTTTTGGGGGCTGGCCATTCGGCCATGCTTGAACCTTCATCACTTATATATTTTCAACGGTGGAGTTTCTACACACCATAGATTAAGGGTGTGGAGCTCTGCTGTACCTCGAGTTTTAATGCAATTACTACTATCTTCTATTCAAATTCAATCTTATTTCTGTTCTAAGATACTACTCGTACTTCAACCTGATGGATGTGACGATCCGTGACACTCATCATCATCCGTCCCTATGAATGCGTGCCTGACAACCACTTCCGTTCTACAAGCGAAGGCTAGAGTGTGTATCTCTTGGATTCCCGATGCACGACGCATGGCTGCCCTCGCCTGACAACCGAGCCTTTCATTCCGTGATATCAGAGTCTTCGTGGTATATGCTAGAATTGATGGCGGCATTCATGAGAATCCGGAAAGTCTAAAACTTGTCTGTGGTATTCCAAGTAGGATTCCGGGATTGAATGACTGTGACGAGTTTCAAACTCGTGATTGTTGGGCGAGATGACAAACGCAAAAGAATCAAGGGATTCTATTCCAACATGACCGAGAACCGACAGATGATTATCCGTGCCGTGACAGAACATTTGGACCTTTTTCACTGAGAGGATGGGGACAGAGCATTTAGACCTTTTTCACTGAGAGGATGGGATGTAGCCATTGACAATGGTGATGCCCTACATACAGCTTGCCATGGAAAGGAGTAAGAAGGATTGGATGAAGGCAGTATAGGAAAGCAGAGATTCAAAAAGAGCACAACATCTTCATACGCCTATCTGAAATTCCCATCGATGATCTACATAAGTATTTCTATCTTTATTTTCTGTTTATTTATTATTATTATTCGAAAACTCCATAACCATTTATTATCCGCCTGATTGAGATTTACAAGATGACCATAGCTTGCTTCATACCAACAATCTCCGTGTGATCGACCCTTACTCACGTAAGGTTTATTACTTGGACGACCCAGTGCACTTGCTGGTTAGTTGTGCGAGGTTGTGAAGAAAGTGCTGAGTTAGTAAATGCGCACACCAAGTTGAATGCCATTATAAGAGATCACAATTTCATGCACCACATGCTTTGCAAACTGCTTAAGGAACAAGAAGAGCAAGGGCGTGAACTGAAGCAACTGAAGCGTCAGAAGCTATCTCTTGAAGGGCCAAGCACCCCACAGATTAAAGGAGCATCCACCTCCCAAAATAAAGGTTGTTGAGTCCTAATCTTAGCCTTAACTCTGTGATAGTTGTTCTTATTAGGAATTTACCTTAGAAGTTATATATGAGTAGTAGTAATTGGTATCTCTATTTTGATTTTATCTCCAATTAAGCTATAATTTATTTTTCTCATCATCATCAAATAGGAATAAAATAGTAGATTTTTAGAATAAAGAGGCAATAATTTTTTTCGAGTTTTTAATAAGGAAAATTCTAATTATTTAGATGTGGTGGCAATACTTTTTGTCTTCTGAATGAATGCCTGAACAATGCATAATTTTGATATTGAATTTTATGAATGTTAAAATTGTTGTTTCCTGAAAGAATGATGAACAAGAGAAATATTATTGTTGATCTGAAAAACCGTGAAAGTGATTCTTGAAGCAAGAAAAAGCAGTAAAAAAAGGCCAATAGCCCTTAAAACCAAAATGCAAGGGTAAAAAAGATCCAAGGCTTTGAGCATCAATGGATAGGAGGGCCCAAGGAAATAGATCCAGGCCTAAGCGGCTAAATCAAGCTGTCCCTAACCATGTGCTTGTGGCATGTAGGTCCAAGTGAAAAGCTTGAGACTGAGTGGTTAAAGTCGTGATCCAAAGCAAAATAGTGTGCTTAAGAACTCTGGACACCTCTAATTAGGGACTTGAGCAAAGCTAAGTCACAATCTGAAAAGGTTCACCCAGTTATGTGTCTGTGTCCTTTATGTATCCGGTGGTAATATTGGAAAACAAAGTGCTTAGGGCCACGGCCAAGACTCATAAAATAGTTGTGTTCAGGAATCAACATACTAAACTAGGAGAATTAGTAATACTATCTGAATTCTGAGTTCCTATAGATGCCAATCATTCTGAATTTCAAAGGATAAAGTGAGATGCCAAAACTCTTCGGAAGCAAAAAGCTACTAACCCCGCTCATCTAATTAGAATCTGAGCTTCACTTGAAACTCTGAGATATTATTGCTTCTTAATTTCTTTTTATCCTATTTTATTTATCTAGTTGCTTGGGGACAAGCAACAATTTAAGTTTGGTGTTGTGATGAGCGGATATTTTATACGCTTTTTGGGGATAATTTCATGTAGATTTTAGTGTGTTTTAGTTAGTTTTTAGTATATTTTTATTAGTTTTTAGGAAAAATTCATATTTCTTGACTTTGCTATGAGTTTGTGTGTTTTTCTGTGATTTCAGGTATTTTCTAGCTGAAATTGAGGGAACTGAGCAAAAATCTTATTCAGGCTGAAAAAGGACTGCTGATGCTATTGGATTCTGACCTACCTGCACTCAGAATGGATTTTTTGGAGATACAGGAGTCAAATTGGTGCGCTCTCAATTAGGTTGGAAAGTAGACATCCAGGGCTTTCCAAAAGTATATAATAGTTCATACTTTGCGCGAAGATAAATGATGTAAACTAGCGTTTAACGCCAGTTCCATGTTGTATTCTAGCATTGAACGCCAGAAACAGGTTGCAAGTTGGAGTTAAACGCCAGAAACAGGTTACAACCTGACGTTTAACTCCAAAAACAGCCCAGGCACGTGAGAAGCTTAAGTCTCAGCCCCAGTACACACCAAGTAGGCCCCAAAAGTAGATTTCTGCACTATCCATCTTAGTTTACTCATTTTCTGTAAACCTAGTTTACTAGTTTAGTATTTAAACAACTTTTAGAGATTTATTTTGTATCTCATGATATTTTAGATCTGAACTTTGTACTTTGTGACGGCATGAGTCTCTAAACTCCATTGTTGGGGGTGAGGAGCTCTGCAGCATCCCGATGAATTAATGCAATTATTTCTGTTTTCTATTCAAACACGCTTGTTTCTCTCTAAGATGTTCATTCGTTCTTAACCATGATGAAGGTGATGATCCGTGACACTCATCACCATTCTCAACCTATGAACGCGTGCCTAATAACCACCTCCGTTCTACATTAGATTGAATGAGTATATCTTAGATTCCTTAATTAGAGTCTTCGTGGTATAAGCTAGAATCCATTGGCAGCATCCTTGAGAATCTGGAAAGTCTAAACCTTGTCTGTGGTATTCCGAGTAGGATTCAGGGATTGGATGACTGTGATGAACTTCAAACTCGCGAGTGTTGGGCGTAGTGACAGACGCAAAAGGATCAACGGATCCTATTCCGACATGATCGAGAACCGACAGATGATTAGCCGTGCAGTGACAGCGCACCTGGACCATTTTCATTGAGAGGATGGATGGTAGCCATTGACAACGGTGATCCACCAATACACAGCTTGCCATAGAAGGAATCTTACGTGCGTGAAGAAGATGATAGTAGAAAAGCAGAGATTTAGAAGACAAAGCATCTCCAAAACTCCAACACATTCTCCATTACAGCATCACCATTACTCTTTTCATGCTCTTTCACTTTTTACAACTGAAACTAAAGAACCCTATCAGTATTCTAACTAAGAATAATAAGATAACCATAGCTTGCTTCAAGCCAACAATCTCCGTGGGATTGACTCTTACTCACGTAAGGTATTACTTGGACGACCCAGTGCACTTGCCGGTTTGTTGTGCGGAATTACATAGTGTGAGTGTGATTTTTGTGCACCAGCAGTAAAGCTAGTGTCGTTGATGGAGGTGAGAAGAAGAACATAGATGGTGGCTGGTGCACGAAATTGCAATCACACTTTTGCAACTCCGCACAACTAACCAGCAAGTGCACTGGGTCGTCCAAGTAATACCTTGCGTGAGCAAGGGTCGATCCCACAGAGATTGTCGGCTTGAAGCAAGCTATGGTTATCTTGTAAATCTTAGTCAGGATATCAGAAATTATCAGGATTGATTGCGAAAAACAAAAGAACATGAAATGATTACTTGTTTTGCAGTAATGGAGAATAGGTTGAGGTTTTGGAGATGCTCCATCTTCTGAATCTCTGCTTTCCTACTGTCTTCTTCATCAAACACGCAAGGCTCCTTCCATGGCAAGCTGTATGTAGGGTTTCACCGTTGTCAATGGCTACCTCCCATCCTCTCAGTGAAAATGTTCCTATGCTCTGTCACAGCATGGCTAATCATCTGTCGGTTCTCGGTCAGGCCGGAATAGAATCCAGTGATTCTTTTGCGT
>NC_029776.3:31834082-31834803 GCF_000817695.3 Arachis duranensis
AGAGAGAGAGGAAGAGGAAATTCGAATGGTGTGGTGGAAAGAGGGGGCCAAACGTGTATTTATAAGGTGGGGAGGGGAGATTTCGAAAAAAAGAGAAATTTGAAAGGAGATTTGAGAAGATATGGAAAGAAATTGAGAAAAAGGTGAATTTTTTTTGAACAAAATTTGGGAATGATTTGAGAGATTTGAAGAGTGATTTTAGAATTTTGAAAATTTGAAAGTGAATGATGAGAGCTTGAAATGTACTTTTGTAGGAAAATATGGGTAAGAAAAGGAAAGTTTGAAAAAATTTGATTTGAAAACAAAATTGTGGTCCCCCCACCTTTCTGGCGTTAAACGCCCAGAATGGCACCCATTCTGGCGTTTAACGCCCACTTGATGCCCCTTTTGGGCGTTTAACGCCCAGCCAGGTGCCCTGGCTGGCGTTAAACGCCATAATTCCTTTATCACTGGGCGTTTTTCTGAACGCCCAGGATGCTGCACACCTGGCGTTAAACGCCCAGAATGGTGCCCATTCTGGCGTTTAACGCCCAAAATGGCACTATTCCTGGCGTTAAACGCCCAGAATGATACCCATTCTGGCGTTTAACGCCCAAAATGCCCCTTACTGGCGTTTTTTCGCCAGTAAGCTCTTTTTCTCTGCTTTTTGAGCTGAATCCTTTTGTAACTCTGTGAATTCCTTCATTTTTGATACTTGCCTTTGTAAGAATAAATCATATAC
>NC_029776.3:31838870-31839835 GCF_000817695.3 Arachis duranensis
TTAGCATAAGAAGGTATTTGCTCAAGTGCCTCTGCAAATGGAATCTTTATTTCAATAGTCCTTAGATAGTCTGCAAAGCGGGCAAATTGCTTATCCTGTTCCGCTTGGCAGAGTTTTTGAGAATACGGCATTTTGGCTTTATATTCTTCAACCTTAGATGCTTCAGGTTTATTCCTTACAGAAGTGGTTGAAGAAGCCTTGTTAGAGGGATTACTGTCAGCACTTTCAGGTGTCTGATCATCCCTTGGCGTATGAACGCCAGGATTGGGTGAAAAATGGGCGTTCAACGCCAACTTTTCCCCCTTTTCTAGCGTTTGAACGCCAGAACTGGGCAAGGAATGGGCGTTTAACGCCAGCTTTCCTTCCCTTTCTGGCGTTTGAACGCCAATAACATTCCTCTCTGGGCTCTTACTGTCCTTAGAGGGATTTTGCACAGTGGTTTGGTTGTCCTCTGTCAATTGTTCCTTGTTTGGCTTTTTGCTCTTCTGAGCAGTGTTATTCAATGTCTTCCCACTCCTCAGTTGAACTGCTTGACATTCCTCTGTTATCTGTTTGGATATTTGCTGTTTTGCTTGCTTCAACTGCAGTTCTATGCTCTTGTTAGCAACTTTAGTTTCATGGAGCATCTCTTTAAAGTCTGCTAACTGTTCTGTCATCAGGAGCAATTGCTGATTAAGCTCAGTTATCTGTTCTTGAGGACTAGGGTCAGTGACTACAGCCATGACTTCCTCTTTTGGAGAGAACTCATTGCTAGAATACAAATATTGGTTTCTAGCAACAGTGTCTATAAGCTCTTGAGCTTCTTCAATTGTCTTCCTCATGTGTATAGATCCACCAGCTAAGTGGTCTAAGGACATCTGAGCTTTTTCTGTAAGCCCATAGTAAAAGATGTCTAACTGTACCCATTCTGAGAACATTTCAGAGGGGCATTTCCTTAGCATACCTCTATACCTCTCCCAGGCATT
>NC_029776.3:31842384-31845907 GCF_000817695.3 Arachis duranensis
TTTTACTACCCGCGGGTAGGAGTGGGGCGGGTTCTATGCGGGTTATTGTAAGGCAGGGGCGGGATTGGGTAGAGCAAAAAACTGCCCTTACCCGCCCCGTTGCCACCCCTAATTGATGCGGCTTCCCTCTGCAACCCCAACGAGGTGGAAGGCATCATGTTCGATACTCAAATTGTATCTCCGAACCCAGGTGCACCTAATTTGTGTCTCCTTGCTCTTGTGTGTCACCGCCAATGCCTGAATCTCTACCGTCCCCTTCTGCACTCCACGACTGTCTCAGTTACACCTACACCTTCTAATGGATCCTTGTTTCTCGGCAATGATGAACTCAAAGCAAGGACTCTACCATTCCTATCCTCGCCCGCCATGCCAGTGACTCCTATTGAAGCCACTCTGACCTCGGGTTTTAGAGCATAATCACCCTTTGGACCTCGCTGTTATAATAACAGAGAAATTTTGCCGCAACTCTACTTCACCGTCGCTGCCCCTCATACAGCTTTTGCTTCCATGACATTGGTGGTGATGCCTATGCCGCATCAGTACAACCATCCTACTTGTGAGTTAGTTGATGAAGTAGGAATTTCTGGAAATGATTGTTGGAGCTTCTCAGGTTGGTGATCCAATTGATGGGCCTTAACTCCTCTGTAGTTGCCTTTACTATTCTTAACATTAAATTCTCTCCTTGGTTTCATAGGCTACCCCTCTGATTTGAAAAGGGAGCAGCACCACTAAAGCTTATAGCTCACTCAACACGCTTTGACTCTGGCTTCACTTCTCAAAATGCTTGCAATTTCCGGTGGGTGGTTAAATCTCCATTGGTTACCTAAGCTTCCCATCGATGTCCTGGCTGCGATCTCATGAGCTAGTCTGTTTCCCTCTCTCAGCATCCAGGTAAACCCTATATCCTACAAATCATTTGAAAGTATTATAATATCTTTGAGTATTGCATTAATTTCCCAAAATTTTCCTTTTGATTTTACTGCTTGAACAAGAATTAGGCTATCTGATTCTATAATAGTCTTTCCAAGCATTAAGTTTTTTGCCATAATGATAGCTTCCCTAAGTGCAGTGGCCTCTGCTATTAGGCTTGACTTAGCTTTGAAACTTGATGCAGATCCTGTAATGATACTTTTCATGTTATCTCTGATTATTATAGCTGAAGCTACTTCCCCCGTTTCTCTACAAAAGGACGCATCTACATTTATTTTTAGCTAATCTTTCGGTGGAGGCCTCCAGGTAACTTACTTTCCTCTTCTATTATTCTTGTGTAGTTGTATTTCTTATTGTGTGTCTCTAGTTTGTCTGAAGTCTGCCTCCATTCTCTTTGCCATGATTATAGTTGTTTTTGGATTAAAATCATTATTTTGAAAGACAAAGTGGTTTCTGGATTTTTATACAACCCAACATAAGAAACCTAAACTGGCTATTTCATCCTCTGCCTGCCTTTCACCTCCAACTCTAAGTTTTTGAATCATCCCTAGGAACCATTCTCCAAAAGAGGACATGAGATTAGTGTTGGTATGCATCGGAATTGTGAGCCGAACCAAACTGCTCTGGTTTAAGGACACAATAAAAGAGCATGCTCCACCGTCTCCTCTGCCTTTAAACATATCCTACAGTTAGAGTTTTTTGCAAGGTTCAGAAAACTGGACCGGTCATCAAACCGCTCAAGTTACTGGTTTACTGGTTTACTGGTTCAACCGGTCCAACCGATGGTTCAATCGAAAAAACCATTTTAGAATAAAATAATAAATAAATTATAAATAAACATCCTAAAATATCTTCCAAATTTAAAACACTACACAGAAAATCATCAACCAAATTCATATGATCTTATCAAAATACAAACTCAAAAACTTAGATAGTAAAAAGAAATATCTAAATATTAAATTTTGATTTTAATGGTTAATAGGATCACTTAACATCTTAGATTCTAATTTAGAAATGTCAGAAGACAAAGGATTATCAATTTCAAAAGAATGTTGAGCTAGTTCAGTTAGAAAATGTTGATCATTATGTGGTATTATGCTAACAGAACATGAACCTGCACCTTGCAAGATAACCTTTTCGGTCTAATCTTAGGCAGTGTTGCGTTCATCTGTTGTAAGAAAGCTCTCTTAGCAACAGATTCTTCTTGCTCAGCAAGCCATAAATAGGATGTAGTTCTAGAAGGATTACATATCTTTATAAATAATTTGAGATATATTCATATATCATGTTTATATACATAAATACTTTTATCCTAATTGTGAGCTTCATATAACATTCACAAGCCATGTGTGCATGAAGTGATTTCCCGTATCATCCAAGGCAAAAGTGTTCCATATTTCTATCTCGGTGACATGGTATGGAAACAGACAAATGATCAAAGGCATTCCGACCTCACTCCAACTTTACCCGCTTAAAATTGGTTTCTCTTAACCAGTCAATGCATTCCTCAGTAGTTCTAGAAGGATTGGCAAGTTGCCATGCCATTGATTTTTCTTTCTGCAAGTGAAAATAATAAATTAAAACCTTAAATTTAGTCAACGTGCAGTGTGCGTGACTATGGGAACAAAATTGCAGTAAACAAAATGACTTACCCACTCCTTAATAATATTGATACCAATAGTGCAACTCTCCATAAATCTTTAATCTCCTTCAAAACACTGATCAGTGATCACACAATCACAGCAGCATAATAATACCATCAGCTTAACATGTCACTAATCAGAAATTCTAAATTCAAAACACTGATCAGTGATCGGAGAATCACAGTGCCATAATAAAACAGCAGCACAACAAGGGGGAAAAGAACAATGAAAGTCACAAAAGAAATTAGCAATCCTATTCCTGTTTCGTGCATTTAATTACTGGTGCACGAAATTGTGATCATCAATGGCGCCATCAACATAGTACGCTCAATTGCAATCTCAATTCTTTATCACAACTTCGCACAACTAACCAGCAAGTGCACTGGGTCGTCCAAGTAATAAACCTTACGCGAGTAAGGGTCGATCCCACGGAGATTGTTGGTATGAAGCAAGCTATGGTCATCTTGTAATCTCAGTCAGGCAGATTTAAATGGTTATAGATGATTTATGAATAAAGCATAAAATAAGGATAGAGATACTTATGCAATTCATTGGTGAGAATTTCAGATAAGCGTATGGAGATGCTTTGTCCCTTTCGTCTCTTTGCTTTCCTACTGTCTTCATCCAATCCTTCTTACTCCTTTCCATGGCAAGCTGTATGTTGGGCATCACCGTTGTCAGTGGCTACAATCCCGTCCTCTCAGTGAAAATGTTCAACGCGCTCTGTCACAGCACGGTTAATCATCTGTCGGTTCTCAATTAGGTTGGAATAGAATCCAGTGATTCTTTTGCGTCTGTCACTAACGCCCAGCCTTTAGGAGTTTGAAGCTCGTCACAGTCATTCAATCCTCAAATCCTACTCAGAATACCACAGACAAGGTTTAGAACTTCCGGATTCTCTTGAATGCCGCCATCAATTCTAGCTTATACCACGAAGATTCTGATTAAGG
>NC_029776.3:31847992-31849284 GCF_000817695.3 Arachis duranensis
GGTTCTTAAGCACACTCTTTTTGCCTTGGATCATGACTTTAAATAATATTTTTTTTTGTTCATTGCTTTTTCTTGCTTCAAGAATCATTTTTATGATTTTTCAGATCCTCAGTAACATGTCTCCTTTTTCATCATTCTTTCAAGAGCCAACATTCATGAACAACAAATTCAAAATACATATGCACTGTTTAAGCATACATTCAGAAGTCAAAGTATTGCCACCACATAAAAATAATTAATCTATTATAAAATTCAAAATTCATGCAATTCTTCTCTTTTTCAATTAAGAACATTTTTCATTTAAGAAAGGTGATGGATTCATAGGACATTCATAATTTTAAGGCATAGACACTAAGACACTAATGATCATAAGACACAAACATAGATGAACATAAGCATGAAAATTCGAAAAATAGGAAAATAAAGAACAAGAAAGTTAAAGAATGGGTCCACCTTAGTGATGGCGGCTTGTTCTTCCTCTTGAAGATCTTATGGAGTGCTTGAGCTCCTCAATGTCTCTTCCTTGCCTTTTTTGCTCCTTTCTCATGATTCTTTGATCTTCTCTAATTTCATGGAGGAGAATGGAATGTTCTTGGTGCTCCACCCTTAGTTGTCCCATATTGGAACTCAATTCTCCTAGGGAGGTGTTGATTTGCTCCCAATAGTTTTATGGAGGAAAGTGCATCCCTTGAGGCATCTCAGGGATTTCATGATGAGTGGGATCTCTTGTTTGCTCCATCCTTTTCTTAGTGATGGGCTTGTCCTCATCAATGAGGGTGTCTCCCTCTATGTCAATTTTGACTGAATAACAGAGGTGACAAATGAGATGAAGGAAGGCTAACCTTGCCAAGGTAGAGGACTTGTCCGCCACCTTATAAAGTTCTTGGGATATAACCTCATGAACTTCTACTTCCTCTCCAATCATGATGCTATGAATCATGATAGCCCGGTCTATAGTAACTTTGGACCGGTTGCTAGTGGGAATGATTGAACGTTGGATAAACTCCAACCATCCTCTAGCCACGGGCTTGAGGTCATGCCTTCTCAGTTGAATCGGCTTCCCTCTTGAATCTCTCTTCCATTGAGTGCCCTCTTCACAAATGTCTATGAGGACTTGGTCTAACCATTGATCAAAGTTGACCCTTCTAGTGTAAGGATGTTCATCTCCTTGCATCATGGGCAAGTTGAATGCCAACCTTACATTTTCCGGACTAAAATCTAAGCATTTCCCCCGAACCATTGTAAGCCAATTCTTTGGGTCCGGGTTCACACTTTGATCATGGTTCTTGGTA
>NC_029776.3:31850097-31850382 GCF_000817695.3 Arachis duranensis
ATAACATTGGGTTGCCTCCCAACAAGCGGTTCTTTAATGTCAGTAGCTTGACAGAGGGCTCTCATGGAGCCTCACAGATACTCAGAGCAATGTTGGAACCTCCCAACACCAATCTTAGAGTTTGAATGTAGGGGTTCAACACCAAACTTAGAAGTTGGTGGTGGCCTCCCAACACCAAACTTAGAGCTTGACTGTGGGGGCTCTGTTTGACTCTGTTTTGAGAGAAGCTCTTCATGCTTCCTCTCCATGGTGACAGAGGGATATCCTTGAGCCTTAAACACAAAG
>NC_029776.3:31850441-31850823 GCF_000817695.3 Arachis duranensis
ATCAATTCTCCTCTGTCAACATCAATCACAGCCTTTGCTGTGGCTAGGAAGGGTCTGCCAAGGATGATGGATTCATCCATGGACTTCCCAGTCTCTAGGACTATGAAATCAGCAAGGATGTAATGGTCTTCAACTTTTACCAGAACATCCTCTACAAGTCCATAAGCTTATTTTCTTGAATTGTCTGCCATCTCTAGTGAGATTCTTGCAGCTTGCACCTCAAAGATCCCTAGCTTCTCCATCACAGAGAGAGGCATGAGGTTTATGCTTGACCCTAGGTCAAACAGAGCCTTCTCAATGGTCATGGTGCCTATGGTACAAGGTATTGAGAACTTCCCAGAATCCTGCCTCTTTTGAGGTAGTTTCTGCCTAGACAAGTCAT
>NC_029776.3:31854234-31869833 GCF_000817695.3 Arachis duranensis
ATCATTGAATCCTACTCAGAATACCATAGACAAGGTTTAGACCTTCCGGATTCTCAAGAATGGCCGCCAATGGATTCTAGCTTATACCACGAAGATTCTGATTAAGGAATCCAAGAGATATCCACTCAATCTAAGGTAGAACGGAGGTGGTTGTCAGGCACACGTTCATAGGTGAGAATGATGATGAGTGTCACGGATTATCACATTCATCAAGTTGAGGAAAAAGTGATATCTTAGAACAAGAATAAGCCAAATTGAATAGAAGAACAATAGTAATTGCATTAATACTCGAGGTACAGCAGAGCTCCACACCTTAATCTATGGTGTGTAGAAACTCCACCGTTGAAAATACATAAGAACAAGGTCTAGGCATGGCCAAATAGTCAGCCCCCATGATCTAAGAACTAGCCGTCCAAAGATGATAATACCATAGCAAAAGGTCCTATTTATAGAGAACTAGTAGCTTAGGGTTTACAAATATGAGTAAATGACGTAAAAATCCACTTCCGGGCCCACTTGGTGTGTGCTTGGGCTGAGCATTGAAGCTTCTATGTGTAGAGACTTTTCTTGGAGTTAAACGTGAGATTTTGTGCCAGTTTGGGCGTTTAACTCCCACTTCTGTGCCAGATCCGGCGTTAAACGATGGGCAGTCTTGAGCTGATTTGGAACGCCGATTTGGGCCATCAAATCTCAGGCAAAGTATAGACTATTATATATTGCTGGAAAGCGCAGAATGTCTACTTTTCAACGCAATTGAGAGCGCGTCAATTGGGCTTCTGTAGCTCCAGAAAATCCACTTTGAGTGCAGAGAGGTTAGAATCCAACAGCATCTGCAGTTCTTTTCAGCCTCTGAATCAGATTTTTGCTCAGGTCCCTCAATTTCAGCCAGAAAATACCTGAAATCACAGAAAAACACACAAACTCATAGTAAATTCTAGAAAAGTGAATTTTAAATAAAAACTAATAAAAATATAATAAAAACTAACTAAAACATACTAAAAACATACTAAAAATAATGCCAAAAAGCGTATATATTATCCGCTCATCAATTACTCATAAACAAAATATGCACAAAACTAAAATCAAACCCTGACACTTAAGCGAGCGAAATATTTCAATTTATTTTATAGTTACTAAAAACAACCTTACCAAATAATTTTTTTTCTTAATGAAATTTTCAGACAATTAACAGAAATTACAATTGGAATACAATAAAATAGAAGACCAAAATTAATTTAATTTTCAGATTATTTATTTCTTATACTAACCAACAAACAGAAATTGAGTAGAGGAACGAAGAACGAAGAAGATGAGCAGAGGAAGTTCACAAAAATTAAACAGAAATTGAAGTTCACAGAGGAAGTTCACAGAAAAAACAGAAATCTAAGTTCACAGAGGAAGTTCACAGAGTATCAACTTCATGTTTCTTATACTAAAGAAGATGAGCAGAGGCGAAGAACAAAGAACATGAGCAGAGGACGAGTCACTCACCTGGGATCGATGAAGGGCTACTAGTGTTGAGGACCACACGACGATGAAGACGATGAGAGGGCTACTGGTGTTGAGAAGATGAAGACGATGGAGATGGAGGGCTACTGGGTAGGGAACCAGGTGACGATGGAGGGCTACTAGGGATGACGATCAGGCAACGGCGATGGCGCTGACGACCTGAGACCGCGGCGATGATGGAGGACGACTGGGCGGCTAGGGTTCAGACTTCAGAGGACGGCTAGGGTTCACTCACTATGAGACTGAGATAGTGAGGTGAATCTTGAATGAATTGGGGTCGGGGGAAGAGGGGTGGTAGGGTGATCCACGAGCGGGTCGGGCCGGGTTTCATTTTTAATATTTTTTAAAACAATAAAAATGGCATCGTTTTGCATAACCGGCCGGTTTTCGGCCAGTTCACCGGTTTTTAAGCGATTCTTCTTACTGCGGTTTTTAGAGGAGAACCGGACCGTTTGTATCGCCGATTCGTAGTAAAACCGGTCGAACCGGCCGGTTCAGTCTGGTTTTCAGAACCTTGGTTTTTGGCAATCTTTCTTTTAGTCAGATTGGAATTAACTGCTATTATGTTTTGTGCTGCCTTCCAGAGAAAAAAATTTATTTTTTGTGGAACTTGCATTCTCCAAGTCTCCTTCTATGCTAGTTGATGCCTTCTTTCCCTCTTCCTTTCTTTTCTCCTCTTTTGCTGCATAATATCCTGTCTTGATTGTGTAATCTCCATCCATCTTATATGGCCAAATTAAAGTATCCTTCTTATTCACTAAGCTGACAAGTGTTCTTAGTATTCTTTCAGACAAGTAAATCGGAAAAAGGGTGTGAACTTTATTAGCATGCCATCCTTGTCCTTCAACTAACAACTCCTTAATTTTCACTCTTCTCGCATTTTCTGGTGCTTCGTCCAATTTTTCTTCAACCCAATTGTCCCCCAAAACCTCTACTTCAGATCCATCTCCAATGCTCCAGCTTCTTTTTTAAGGAAATCCCTGCCTTCTAAAATGCTTCTCTAGACCCATGATGCACCTCTATGCGCTCTAGTTTCTCAAAAACTGTTGTTGGGAAAATATACTGCCTTTAAGATTCTCACCCATATGGCTTCTGGATTACTTAATATCCTCCAAGACTGTTTTGCTAAATGGGCTAGATTTTGTAATTCAAAATCTTTAAATCTTAAGCCCCCATCCTCTTTACTCCTTGAAATTTTTGCCCAACTTTTCCAATGAATACCAATCTCTTTTGCTGAGGATGCCCACCAAAATTTTGCCACTCTCGCACTAAGCCTCCTACAGAAGTTTTTAGGAAATTTCACAACATTCATGGTATAGGCTGGAATCGCTTGAATCACTGATTTTATAAGAACCTCTTTTTTAGCTTGGTTCAATAATTTATCATTCCATCCTTCCATTTTGTTCATAACCTTCTTCTCTATCCATTTCAAAACTTTGTTCTTTGATCTTCTCCATCTAGCTGGTAGTCCAAAGTACTTTCCAAGATTCTCCCAAGCTGTCATACCTAAGATCTCCTCTATATTGACCCTAGTTTGAATAGGAATAAGACTTCCAAAAGAAATGCTTGATTTCTCCAAATTTATTCGCTGACCTGAGGCTTCAATGTATTGATTAAGTACTTGAATAATCTGATAAACATCCTCTTCCTTAGCTTCAGTAAAAATAATACAATCATTAGCAAAAAGTAAGTGTGTTATAGATGGGGCTGTTGGTGCAAGTTTAATGCCAGAGATTAGATTTTTCTGTTGCGCTTCATTCATTAGGATAGTAAAGACCTCTGCCGCCATTATAAAAAGATGGGGTGATAACGGATCCCCCTGCCGCAAGCCTCTCTGAGGTTTAATCTTGTTGGACATATTGCCATTTATTTTTATCTTATAATTTGCACTCCTCACACATCCCATCATCAACTTCACCCACTTTTCATTAAAGCCGAAGGCCTTGAGCACCTCTTCAAGAAAGTCCCATTCAAGTCTATCATAAGCTTTATTCATATCTAGCTTGATCGCCATTTCATTGGCTTCATCCTTCCCTTTTTTTCCTAAATAGGCTTCTTGTACAATGATTATATTATCTTGAATAAGCCTCCCACCAACAAAAGCACTTTGCATTGGAGACACTATCTTGTCCAAGATCTTCTGTAACCTTACCACAATCAGCCTAGATATTATCTTGTATATAAAATTGCAACAACTTATAGGCCTTAGCTGATTAAGGTTTTTCGAATTATTTATTTTTAGAATAAGAACACGAGTAGTTTCACTGATTTCCTCAGGCATAATAGCTTCCTCAAAAAAAATTTTTACAACTGTGCATACCTCTTCTTTCATAATCTCCCAATGCTTTTGGTAAAATATCCCGTTGAGTCCATCTGGTCCTGGGGCCTTTAAACTCCCCAAACTAAAGGCTTCAACTCTTATTTCATCATCCCTTATATTTTCTAGGATCTCTTCATTCATCTCATTGGTTAACGTTTTCTGTATTTTGGTGATGCACTCCTGTAAACTTCCTTTCTTTTAAGAAGTGAACAACTTGGAAAAATATTCTTCAGCCAGCTTTAATATTTCATCACCTCCTTGGATCCATTGTCCTGCAGAATTCTTTAATCTTTCTATTCTATTCCTATCTCTCCTCTGAATAGTAATTGCGTGAAAAAATTTAGTATTCTTATCTCTCCATTTAAGCCATTTTAATCTTGACCGTTGTCCCCAATATTTTTCTTCTTGCCTCCACATTTCTGAAATTCTTCTTTTTATCGGATTAATATGTTGCTGTTTATTTTCTTCCAAGCTTGAATTCTGTAGTTTTCTGAGCTCCTCCTTGATCTTCAAAATTTTCTTGTCAGCCCTTTTAAAGATGGTTCTGCTCCATTTCCTTAGCTCCTCCTTGCAATTCTTCATTTTTTGAATAATGTTAGTCCAAGCACTTTCTCTTGTGATCTCTTTGTTCCATCCCCTATTAATAACAGTATGACATTCCTTATGATCTTCCCAAAAAGCCTCATACTTAAAAAATGTACTCGTTTTATTCGTCGGGTTGGTAATCAACATTAATGGACAATGATCTAAGGTTATCGCTGGTAGGGCTTCCAAAATAGCATGTTGAAACTTCTCTCTCCACTGCCAATTTGATAGGGCTCAGTCAAGTCTTTCTCTAGTTATGAACTCATTTCTTGGGTTACTAAACCAAGTAAATTTGTTTCCTTTAAGTTCAAAATCCATGTGACTATTTTCATTTACGTACTTCCTGAACTCTTCAAGTTGCTCTCTAGGCTTTGAGTGTAAAACAACCTTCTCCTCTTATGTTAGAACATCATTAAAGTCCCCAATGTATATTTGTGCTTCCTCTTGATCCTAGTTATTGGCTATTAACTTCCTCCATAACTTCTTCCTGTTCCTGAAAATTGGATTACCATACACAAAAACACATTTCCAAGATTCACCATTATTTAACTTATCCTAGTCCTAAAAAAATCATCACACCACGACAAAATATTAATGCTTACATTCAATTTCCATAAAATACATAGACCTCTGGACAAGCCCTGGGGTTCTACACAAAAGGATTTATCAAAACATAACCTCCTTCTAATATAATTAATTCTACCTTCCTTAGCTCTAGTTTCCATATAAAAAAACTACTGACGGCTTGCTAAATTTGGAATTTTTTTTAATTCAGCCATTGTCGAGGATGCTGCCACTCCTCGACAATTCCAACTTAAAATATTCATGGCTGATTTTGGGGCATGTTTAGGCCTGCCTCCTCAGCATTGTTGTTGTTACCTGCATCCCAATCCTATGTTCCTTCCTTAGTTCTATCCCATTCTGCTACCCCTTTCTCATAATTCTTGATTTTCTTGCTAATTTGCACAGGATCTTTCTTATTATCTTCCTCCCAAGCTACTCCAGCTATCTGTAATATTTGTCTATCCTCTCTCTTCCTTTTAAGTTTCAAACTTTATTGCATACAATTAGCTAGCTCAATTTCCTACCCTGATGTCCCTCTATTATTCTCCACCATCTTCTTTGCTTCCTCTTCGCCATCGCTTGCCAATTCAACATAATACATGTCTCCACTTTCTGCTTTGTACTCTTGCTTGTATTTCTCTTTCTTGCTTTCTTTCCTGTTCTCACTCATCTTCTCCTTGTTGCTCCTATAACTCCAGCGTATGTGTATCAGCTCAGAATTGTTATATAATGCCAGAGTTGTTTTTTGAGTCTGCACTTTTCTATTGCTTCCATTTGTCTGGTTGTTATGTATCAGCACTTCATGTTCTGTTATCCTTGGGATGTGGGCTTCATAGCTTGCTTCAGCTCCGTGATGTTCCTTCTGATCTTGACTCTTTATTTCTCTTTGAGTTATCTCTTCCCTAATCCAATTAGTTGGACCTTCAATGTTGGGCTCCCTTCCAACCTGTTTGCTTTGTTGGACATGTGTTATTTCTATATTAGGCCTTTTGTCAATATTTAACCCAAATTTTACCCATTCTTGGAACTCTCCTCCAGCTTCTTCTTGTTGGGCTGGTCTTTCTATTCCCTTATTTTTTTACCTGATCTCCCCTGCTGAGCTATCCATTATATAGGCTACCTTTAATTCCTCTAGGTCAGCATTCATTCCCTGAAAATCTGGAATATTCTCTGGTTTTTTTACCTGCCCATCTGCTCTTCAAATTGATTTTTCAAGAAATCATCTTCCCTTAATTCATGCTGCAAATTCTGCTCATCTCTGATCATACTTTCTTCAGTATCTTGTCTGTCCTCACTCCCTCTTCTCATGCTTTGTTGTCCACGCGTTATTTCTTCCACATATTGGTCTTTCCATCCTCCTTGTCTTGAGCTACCAGCACTTATAGATGTAGTAGATCGAACCTGGCTAACTCCCAAACCTGCTGAGTATTTAGGCTTTGTCAGATCCCAAACTGCCATTGCTGTTTGATTTTTGCAGTTTTTCTTTTCATGTCCAATGATGCCACAGTTGTAGCAGTAACACTCTGGTAACCTTTCATATTGAAAATATACCCATAGGTTTGACGATTTTTCTCTTGCTAACCAAAATCCTGTTGGAGGAGCCTTTGTTATATTGATGCCTACTCTGATTCTCAAAAAAGATCTCCTAAGAACTCCATCCACCTTTGGGTTTTCTACTTCAGCAACAACTCCTAACATGTTCCCAATATGAATGGCTGTTTTCTTGCTCATGTAGTCAATAGGAATACCATGAACTTGAACCCAGAATTCCATAAAATCATGATTAATTTCAAACACAGATTCACCTTCTGTTCAAAGACGAAGATTAATTAGATTGCCTCTCACATTCCATGGTCTATTCTGAAGTATTTGTAGCCTTTTTTTCTGTCTTTGAAATTGAAAAGTAACTTTTTTAATCCTATCTCAGTGACAGCTACACCTGGTGGATTACCCCACATTCCTAATAAAGCACTCTTGCATGCCTTATAACTTACCACTTTATCAGAGATGATTTTTTCTACTATGTTGAGACAGTCTACTTTAAATCCTAGCTCACCTGGTTTGTTGAGACTGATAACATTTCCTTTTATAGAATCCGTGTCTACCTTTTTCCTCACATGCTATTGCTTTTCTCTTGTAGATTTTATGTCTGTGTCATGCTACAGGTGCATTAACCTGTGTAGGAGTATGAGCTCAGTTCGGGTTATGAGATTAGTTCAGATTATAAAACTCGTTAGATTGTTGGTAGTACTAAAAATATGTGATTGTTAAATGATGCATGAAAACTTGTCTCTCAACAAATTTTCCTTCGGCAAGTATACCGAATTGTCGTCAAGTAAAAACTCACAATAGAGTGAGGTCGAATCCCACAGGGATTGATTGGTCAAGCAACTTTAGTTGGAAGAGTATGCTAGTTGAGCTAAACAGAGTATATTTTGAAAATTACAGAAAATTAAATGGCGAGAAAGTAAATAGCAGAAAATAAAGTGCAGAATCTTAAATGGGGAATCGGGGAGATGAACATGGAAATAAATGGCAGAAAGTAAAGAGAATGGGTAAGATCAGAGATGGGGAATTCATTGGGCTTAGGAGATGTTATATTCTCCGGATCAAATTCATTTTCATCTCTTCCTCAATCAAAGCATCTATTGATCTCCTTGGCAATCTTAAGTGATTGGGTTCCAATTCCTTGGCAACCCAATCTCTCTAACCTTGAACAATTGTCCAATTCCTTGATTTAATTGCTCATGGGAAGAGATGAAGTGTGGTCACTGATTATACCACATGTATTTCCAAATCAAAGTGTTGGGAGGATTACATGTCACTATATCTGCCCAGACCCCAATTTGGTCCAACATGAGAAAGCATTTCTAGCATGATCTCCTCATCCCTTTTCCAAGGCTCAAAGGAGATCTAATTATGGAGAGTTTCTTTTCCAAGACAACTAACCAATTGAATTAAGATCAAAAGCTTTCTAGTAAATCAAGAGAAAAGAAAGAAGAAGAAGAATGAAAACTATAATTGATCCATCAAATTACAATAGAGCTTCCTAACCCAATGAAAGGGGTTTAGTTGTTCATAGCTCTAGAAAGGGAAAATGGCAGAAAGGAATACATGCTTAGCTAGAAAATGTTGAAAAGTAAATATACAGAGGGTTGTTCTCCAAAGTGCCAAGCTTCTCTATAGTTCAAAACTACTCCTATATATACTACTCTTCTTAATCTTCTAGTGATTCAAGTCTTGGATGTGGGCCTGAGATCTTGAGTTGAAGCAGTTACAATCATTAGTGGGCTCAGCTTACAGAAAATTGTGAGTTAGGCATGAGCGTTAGTGATGTTAAGGTTAAGTAATAATGTGGGTTCAAGAACGTTAGTGGCAATCACCTTTTTCACTAACGTTCCAACCCCACAATAGTCCATGTTAACTTCAACGTTAGTAGCACTAACATGACCACTAACGTTGCCTTATGATCCTTCGCAAGCGTTATTGGGAATCACCTTTTCCAATAACGTTGCCTTGATCGAGAGCGTTAGTGACACTTACCTTTGTCACTAACGCTCCAAACGCCCCTCCTCCCCACGTTAGAGTTCACGTTAACTAGATTAACGTGGCCACTAACGTGGTAGTGAATGCCATCTCCAACGTTAGTGACAAAGGTGAGTGTCACTAACGTTGGCTCATCAATATTAGCTCCACGTTAACTTTCACGTTAGTGGTCTTAACGTGACCACTAACGTGGGCAATGCTAGCTTGATCTAACGTTAGTGACAAAGGTGAGTGTCACTAACATTGGCATTGTCTTCCCTTTCACGTTAGAGTTCACGTTAACTAAGTTAACGTGACTCTTAACGTGGCCAATTGCCAACTTTTAGAGCGTTAGTGGTGTTCACGTTTACCACTAACGCTGGAGCTCTCTTTATCTCCACGTTAACTACCACGTTAATATAGTTAACGTGGCAATTAACATGGGCTTATGATGGCTTCGCAGGCGTTATTGTCGACCACCTTTCTCAATAACGTTGCAAGCTCGTCCCCATTCTACGTTAGTGGTCACGTTAATTAAATTAACGTGGAGACTAACGTGGTTCTTCCTTGCTTCCTTTGTCTTGAAATCAAGCAAATAAAGTACATCAAAACTCTAGCCCAAGTCATGAGATTATGCATCATCAATGTATCATTCAATCCTTGCAAAATCCTCATGAAATCATGTAAAATTCACAATAGTTGCTTGAATCAAGGTGTAAGTGTATTTTCATCCAAAACTTGCCTTATTCACTAAGAAAATGCATGAAACTACCCTAAAACAATAAAGAAAAGGTCAGTGAAATTGGCCTAGATGCCCTGGCATCGGCATCACAACACCAAACTTAAAGCTTGCTTGTCCCAAAGCAAGTACTAAAACATAGGAAGAATGAATGAAAGAGACAAGATGAACAAAATAAAAGTAAAATTCCTGGTTTATGGGGTTTCATGTATAGCAACTTAGGTTCATTCCTTTACTAGGTTTCAGGCCTTTATCATGCCCTTGAACACTTGTTTGATTGCATCCCTTGAGACTTCCTACTTATTGATCCTCCTTTCCCTTCTAGGATTTATTGCATTTCTTTTTAGGCTAAGTGCGCTGTAAGAGGGCGACTCTTTATGATAAGCTTTCAGCCAACTCCCGAACCAGTTGGTTCAAGGTGCTAGGTGTTAAGACACCCCTAAGGACTTACTCCCTCAAGTCTCTTTCCCCCATACATACACACCACGGGCACATGGTTTGTTATTTTTCCTTTCTTGAGACCTTGGTGTCCAGCACCTCTTTGGGTTACTAAGTGCTCTGTGGCAAAGGTTACTCTTGATAGTGGACTTTCAACTGATAATCCCAGATTAGTTAACCCAAGTTACCAGGTGATAAGGCACCCCTAAGAGCTTATTCATCCAAGCATATCCTTTGCACATGAACACCACAGACACATGCCTCAATATTCAAACCCTTGGTGCCTAGCATTATTTCTTATTATTTTTCTTTCCTTTTCAACTTGTATTGCTCTTTCTCTTTTCTTATTGGGATCTTATTATTTGGTTAGTCTCATAGGATGTGTTTCAAGCATAGGGTTCAGGATAGATAGTTGCCTTCCTACCTTGTTAGTGAACCAACTTAGCTAATTAATCACCCTACCATAAACATTCACGATTCATTTCACAAAATGACTACACTCTTGTTCTTTTCATAATATCTTCTTTTGATTAACTTAAAGGACAGGCATACATATAGGCGAAGTGAAGGTGAAAACTAGGGACTAGACTAGCACACTTCGATGTGAATAAAGAGGGACAAGCAGAATATGCAGGTTTCTAGGACAATATTCAATCAATTTTTCAACTAAAGTACTGCAACTCCGAGACAGTTCAATACAACCTCATGATGTCTTCTTGGGCATTATCGTCCTAGCATTTTGCATCCTTGTTTGTCTCCTTGGATGATGAGGTATGATTATTCCCTGAGATTGATTGAATTCCTGTAACACTATTGGAAGTGGCTCGTTCCCCAAGTACTTGGAAAATAGTTAGCATGCATGTATGCTTGTGAATTTCTGAACTTGATTTGGTGTGTGAATACCAAACTTAGTTCCTTGCCCAATGCAGCAAATTAAATACATGCAGAAACCTCATGTGCTTTTATTAAGAAAACAACTATAAGCTAAAAAGATAAACTATGCATTAGAGGTTATATCTCTGTCAAGTGAGTTCTATGGTTGTTAGAGCAGTGCTTTCTCACTGAAGGGTTGCAATGCACTCTTCAGCTGGAGTCTTTGGTGGAACACCAAACTTAGAGTTCCACATTCACCCTCAAAATTCTTTGATGTGCAACACCAAACTTAGCTCCTCACAATACAAAGAACTCAACTTGAAGTTTTTATTGAAGAGAGTTACCTCAGGTTGGGTTGCCTCCCAACAAAGCACTTTTTTTAGCGTCGCTAGCTTGACGATCGCTTCTCTAGTTGAGGTTATACTTCTGTTTGGGGGCTTCCCCCATGCTGCCCAAGTAGAGCTTGAGTCTTTGCCCATTCACAGTGAATTTCCTCTTTGAGCTTTCTTCCATGATTTCTATGTGTCTAGACGGTGAGACTTTTGTAACTAGAAAGGGCCCCGACCATCTTGATTTGAGTTTCCCAGGAAAGAGTTTCAGTCTGGAGTTGTAGAGAAGCACATATTGTCCTTCTTCGAAACTTCTTGGTGCCAGGTTGAGATCATGTCTCCTTTTTGCTTTTTCCTTATAGATCTTGGTATTTTCATAGGCTTGAGACATAAACTCTTCCAGTTCTTGCAGCTGCAAGATCCTCTTTTCACCAGCAGCGGTGTTGTCCAGGTTCAGTATCTTAAGAGTCCAAGAGGCTTTATGCTCCAGCTCTAATGGCAAGTGACAGGCCTTTCTGTATACGAGTTGATATGGGGACATCCCAATTGGTGTTTTGAAGGCTGTCTTATATACCCAAAGAGCATCATCTAGCTTCTTTGCCCAGTCCTTTCTTGATATCCCCACAGTCTTTTCCAATATCCTTTTCAACTCTCGGTTGGATATCTCTGTTTGCCCACTTGTTTGGGGATGATAGGGTGTGGCAACCTTATGCTTCACCCCATATCTTAGGAGTATGGTCTCTAATGGTCTATTGTAGAAATGGCTCCCTCCATCACTGATGAGGGCTCATGGGACTCCAAATCTGGTGAAGATATTCTTTCTAAGAAAGTTTATGACTACCTTGTTGTCATTTGTTGGGGTTGCCACCGCCTCCACCCACTTAGATACATAGTTCACTGCCACCAAGATATACTTGTTCAAATATGAGGTTGGAAATGGTCCCATGGAGTCGATCCCCCCACACATCAAACAGTTCAAGTTCTAGAATGTATTGTTGTGGCATCTCATTTTTCTTGGGCAGATTGCCAGCCCTTTGGCACTCATTGCAGCTCCTCACCAGTTCCTTAGCATCCTTGAAAATAGTGGGCCAGAAGAACCCACATTGCAATACTTTTGCTGCGGTTCTTTCTCCTCCAAAATGACCTCCTAGCTAGCGCTATGACAACTCCACAGGACCTCTCGTCCTTTTTCTTCTGATATGCACCTCCTAAGGATTCCATCTGAGCATTTCTTGAAGAGATAGGGTTCATCCCAAATGAAATACTTAGCATCATTGATGATTTTTTTTATGTTTGTTAATCCCAGGGGGTAGCTCACCGGCTGCTTTAAAATTGGCAATATCTGCAAACCAGGGTACTTTGTGAACCAACATTAACTGCTCATCTGGGAAGAACTCATTTACACTTGTATCATGTGTAGCATCTTTCTCACAAGAGATTCTGGATAGATGATCTGCTACCTTATTTTCCACACCTTTTTTGTCTCTAATCTCAATGTTGAATTTCTGCAACAATAAGATCCATCTGATTAGTCTTGGTTTTGACTCCTGTTTGGCAAATAGATATTTGAGTGCTGTGTGATCAGTGAAAATAATAACTTTAGAGCCAATGAGGTAGGATCTAAATTTGTCAAAAGAAAAAACTATTTCCAGCAACTCCTTTTCGGTGGTGGTATACTTTCGTTGAGTGTCATTAAGGACCTTGCTGGCATAGTATATGACATGCACCAAATTTTCTTTTCTCTGTCCTAACACTGCCCCAACTGCGAAATCGGATGCATCATACATCAGTTCTAATGGTAGATTCCAATCAGGTGGGGTGATGATAGGAGCAGAAGATAGCCTCTTTTTTAAGTTCTCAAATGCAAGCATGCACTTCTCATCAAAGATGAATGGTGTATCAGACATAAGGAGATTGCTTAAGGGCTTGGCTATCTTTGAAAAATCTTTAATAAACCTTCTGTAGAAGCCAACATACCCCAAAAAGCTCCTAATTGCCTTGACATCACTTTGTGGAGGTAATTTTTCAATTAACTCCACCTTAGCTCTGTCTACCTCAATGCCTTAGTTAGAAACTTTATGGCCAAGGACTATTCCATCTGTCACCATGAAGTGACATTTTTCCCAATTCAAGACCAAGTTGGTCTCTTGGCATCTTTTTAATACTAAGGCAAGATGGTTTAGGCAATAAGGAAAGGAGTCTTCTAATACTGAAAAGTCATCTATGAAAACTTCAATGAACTTTTCTATCATATCCGAGAAGATGGAAAGCATGCAGCGTTGAAAAGTTGCAGGTGCATTACATAGCCCAAACGGCATGCGCCTGTAAGCAAACACTCCATATGGGCAGGTGAATGATATTTTTTCTTGGTCTCTTGGATCAACCACTATTTGGTTATATCCTGAATAACCATCTAGAAAACAATAATATGCATGTCCTGCAAGTCTTTCCAGCATCTGATCCATGAAGGGAAGTAGGAAATGATCTTTTCTTGTAGCTTCATTAAGCTTTCTGTAGTCAATACACATCCTCCATCCTGTGAGTTTTTGTAGAGATTAGCTCATTTCTTTCATTGGGTACCACAGTGATTCCTCCTTTCTTGGGGACCACTTCGACTGGACTGACCCATGGGCTATCTGAAATTGGGTAGATTACTCCTCCCTGCCACAGTTTCATTACTTCTTTCTGTACTACTTCCTTCATAACTGGATTCAACCTCCTTTAGGGCTGAATGGAGGGTTTGGCATCCTCTTCCAATAATATCTTATGCATACATATGGCTAAACTGATTCCCTTCAAGTCAGCAAGTGTCCATCCAATGACATCCTTATGTTTTTGTAAGACTTGAAGCAACTTTTCCTCTTGTTCTAGGCTGAGGGCTGAATTTATAATCACTGGATAACTTTTATTCTCTCCTAAGTATGCATACTTGAGAGTGGACGGCAGTGCCTTTAGCTCAAGTTTGGGTACTTCTTTTCTTTTATCCTTCCCTTCTAGTGTGCCTTGAGCATGCATTTCAGCAGCTGCAGCCTCTTCGCTTGATGATAATTCCTCTTCTTCTGTTAACTCCTCAAGTTCTTCTTCAAGAGTTTCTTGCACCACAGCATCCACCGAGTCCAACCTCATACATTCTCCCAATGAGTCCTGTGGGTAACTCATGGCCTTAAACACATTGAATATCATTTTCTCCTCATGTAGTCTAAGGACAAGTTCACCCTTTTGGACATCAATGATGGCTCTAGCAGTGGCCAAGAATGGCCTTCCCAAGATGATAGAGGTCTTGGCTCCTTCCTCCATGTCCAATACTACAAAGTCTGCTGGAAAGATGAAGTCTCCCACCTTTACCAACAAGTCTTTTACTATTCCATGAGGAAACTTGAATGATCGATCTGCTAGTTGTAGAGCCATTCTTGTTGGTTTAGCCTCCTCAATCTTCATTTTCCTCATCATTGCTAAGGACATCAGATTTATGCTAGCTCCTAGGTCACATAAAGCCTTCTCCACTATGAGTTCCCTATGATACAAGGGATTTGGAAGCTCCCAGGATCCTTCAATTTCTGGGGCAATTTGTGCTAGATGATGGCACTGCATTCTTCAGTGAGTACCACAGTCTCATCGTTCTTCCAGCTTTTCTTGTTGGTCATCAACTCCTTCAAGAACTTGGCGTAGAGTGGCATTTGCTCTATTGCTTCAGTAAAGGGTATGTTGATTTGCAGTTTCTTGAAGATTTCCAAGAATCTTGAGAATTGGTTATCCTCTCCCTTCTTCTTTAATTGCTGGGGGTATGGAGCTTTTAAAAGGCATGGTTTGAGCGCTTCTCACTCTTGATGTGACTTAGGAGTGGAGACTCGAGTTCCCTCTTGTCCCCTTTCTTCTTCATCCGAATTCTTCTCTCGTGGTTTCTTATGGGCCTCCTTCAATTCCTTCCCATTTCGGAGGGTGATAGCTTGACATTCCTCCCTTGGCATTGAGTTAGTGTTGTTGTAAATGTTGTGGCCAGGGGTTTGCTTGAATAAGTAACCAATTTGTGTTTCAAGTTTCTTGATGGCAGCATCTTGATTCTACATATTGGATCGCACTTCTTCCCGGAAAGCTTTACTATCTTGAATTTGCTTACATATGCTTTCAAGTAGAGTCTCGATCTTGGAAAGTCTATCTTCAGTTGGTGATGGTGGGTTGAGATTGGGTGGTTGCGATGGGTGGTTATGTGGGAGTTGATAGGATCTCTGTGAGGTATGTTGGTGAGTTACATTGTTGTTGGGATTGTGGTTGTGGCGTCTCTGGTCTTAGCCTTGGTCTTGCTGATTTCTCCATCCAAAGTTAGGGTGATTTCTCTATCCAGCATTGTAAGTTTTAGAGTATGGATCATGGATTTGTCTGGGTGAGTTTCCAATATAATTGGCTTGTTCACAGTCACTTTCTTTCCCTGCATTCACTCCTTCTTGAATTAGTGATGAAGTGATGATTGCTGCAACTTAGTTTTCTTTCACCTTCTTGGTGAGATCTGCTAGCTTTTTGGTGATCATCTTATTTTGAGCCAGTGATGAGCGGATAATTTGTACGCTTTTTAGCATTGTTTTTAGTATGTTTTTAGTATGATCTAGTTAGTTTTTAGTATATTTTTATTAGTTTTTAATTAAAATTCACTTTTTTGGACTTTACTATGAGTTTGTGTGTTTTTCTGTGATTTCAGGTATTTTCTGGTTGAAATTGAGGG
>NC_029776.3:31871224-31871756 GCF_000817695.3 Arachis duranensis
AGCTTGTTGATTTCTATCAATCTTGCTATTGGAGCAGTGATCTGCTAAGGCTTGGCTGGCCATTGGCCATGTCTAGTGTTTTGGACCGAAGCTTTCTTTGAAAGCTTGGCTGGCTGTGAAGCCATGTCTAATTCCTGGACCGGAGTCTTAGACTAAACATTGCATGATTCTTGGAATTCTCATTAAGAATTTTGATACCTTTTTCCACTTAATTTTCGAAAAAAAAAAGCACAATAAAATTACAAAATCATAAAATCCAAAAATTTCTTGTTTGAGTCTAGAGTCTCATATTAAGTTTGGTGTCAATTGCATGTTTCTGTTCTTCTTGCATTCATGCATGTTTCTTCATTCATCTTCAAGTTGTTCTTGATGATTTCATTGCTTTGATCTTTGAATTCTCTTGACTTGAGTGTTTATGTGCCTCATATAGTGTCAGTAGTATACAAACTGCAAAGTTTGGTGTCTTGCATGCATTGTTATTTGATTTTAGTTGCATTTTGATTATTCCTTATTATTAAAAATCCAAAAATAT
>NC_029776.3:31871919-31872995 GCF_000817695.3 Arachis duranensis
TTTTGGGCGTTAAACGCCAGAATGTGCACCATTCTGGGCGTTTAACGCCAGGATGGCATAAGAAGGAAGATTTTGTTTTTAATGCAATTTTTTTTCAAGTTTTCAAAATTTTTCAAATCAAATCTTTTTCAAATCATATCTTTTCAATCATATGTTTTCAAAATCAATTTCTTTCTATTTTTAAAAATACTTGCTATCAATTAATGATTTGATTCAACATTTCAAGTATGTTGCCTTTTCTGTTGAGAAAGGTTTAATGTTTGAATCATATCTTTTCTTGTTAGCCAAGTTTTTAATTTTCAAAATCAAATCTTTTTTTTAAAATGTTTTTCAAATCATATCTTCTCAATCACATTTTTTTAAAACTAATCATATCTTCTTAACCACATCTTGTTCAAAATAACTTTCAATCAAATCTTTTTGATTTCTAATTTCAAAATCTTTTTCAAAAATCACTTGATTTCTTTTCCACTTTCATTTTCGAAAATCAATTAGTGTTTTTAAAAAATGTTTTCAAAATCTTCTACTTGATTTTCGAAAATTACTTCCCTTCTTCTCACATCCTTCTATTTATGGACTAACACTATTCCTTAATGCAAAATTCGAACTCCATCTTCTTTGATAAGTTCGAATTCCCTACTTCTGCCTTCTATTTTTCTTTTCCTCTGACATCTCAAGGAATCTCTATACTGTGACATAGAGGATTCCACATTTTCTTGTTCTCTTCTCTTTCTTATGAGCAGGAGCAAGGACAAAAGCATTCTTGTTGAGGGTGATCCTGAACCTGAAAGGACCTTGAAGTGAAAGCTAAGAGAAGCTAAGGCACAATTCTCTGTAGAGGACCTAACAGAAATCTTCAAAGAAGAAGAACCTATGGCAGCCGAAAACAACAACAATGCCAACAATGCAAGGAAGGTGCTGGGTGACTTTACTGCACCTACTCCCGACTTTTATGGGAGAAGCATCTCTATCCCTGCCATTGGAGCAAAGAACTTTGAGCTTAAGCCTCAATTAGTTTCTCTAATGCAACAGAATTGCAAGTTCCATGGACTTCCATTGGAAGATCCTCATCAGTT
>NC_029776.3:31879050-31912356 GCF_000817695.3 Arachis duranensis
TTAGTGACAGACGCAAAAGAATCACTGGATTTTATTCCGACATGATCGAGAACCGACAGCTGGATAGCCGTGCCGTGACAGGGTGCGTTGAACATTTCCACTGAGAGGATGGGAGGTAGCCACTGACAACGGTGAAACCCTTGCATAAGCTTGCCATGGAAAGGAGTAAGAAGGATTGGATGAAGACAGTAAGAAAGCAGAGAGACGGAAGGGAAGGCATCTTCATACGCTTATCTAAAATTCCCACCAATGAATTACATAAGTATCTCTATCTTTATCTTTATGTTTTATGCGTTTATCACCATACCCATTTGAGTTTGCCTGACTAAGATTTACAAGGTGACCATAGCTTGCTTCATACCAACAATCTTTGTGGGATCGACCCTTACTCGCGTAAGGTTTATTACTTGGACGACCCAGTACACTTGCTGGTTAATTGTGCGAAGTTGTAGTGATCACAATTTCGTCCACCAGCCAGCATGCATCCATGTGGTTCAGCTCCATTACTCCTCGAGTGTTGCTTCTTTCAGAAGCATAGAAGTAGTCATTCTCAGCTACCGTTTCAGTGACATCTATGGCTTCTTCAATGGTTTTCTTCTTGTTTAGAGAGCCTCCTGATGAATGGTCTACAACCTTCTTTGACTCATAAGAAATACCTTCATAGAAAATTTGAAGTTGAACCCACTCATTGAACATGTCCGATGGGAATCTTCTTGTTAAGTCCTTGAATCTCTTCCATGCCTCATAAAGAGTTTCACCATCTTGTTTCCTGAAAGTTTGCACCTCAGCTCTCAACCTGTTAATTCTTTGAGGAGGGTAGAATCTCGCCAAAAATTTGTTCACCACATCTTCCCAATTTGTTAAGCTCTCCTTCGGGAAGGATTCAAGCCACTTAGATACTTTATCCTTGAGTGAAAAAGGGAACAAAAGCAGCCTATAGACATCTGGATGGACTCCATTAGACTTCACAGTGTCACATATTCTCAGGAAGGTGGTTAGATGTTAATTGGGGTCTTCTTGGGCACTTCCTCCAAATAAGCAGTTGTTCTGAACAAGGGTGATGAGTTGGGATTTTAATTCAAAGTTGTTGGTATCTATGGTGGGCTTTTGGATGCTACTTCCATAGTTTCCTGGATTTGAATTGATGTAAGAGCCGAGAACTCTCATCTCTTGCCCAGCATGATTTGCAGGGCCTTCTCTGGCATGGTTGTGAGCTTCTCCTTCATGGTTGTTTTCCAAGTTCTCCTCCATGTTTGTTTCAAAGTACTCTTCCTCTTCCTCAGCACCAACAACTCCTTTCCCTCTTGCTTTCCTCCTTGATCTATGGAGGGTTCTCTCAGGTTTTAAATCAAAGAAAGTTGAAACTCTGCCTCTTCTCCCTATCATACAAATAACAGAGCACATAACAAGAGATAAAATGAAGTGATTATTCTTGTTAGAGTGATTGTTAGTATAAGTGGTGTAATTTATCAAACAATTAGTGGGTTAGTGAGCAGAATTGTAAATAACAATTAAGGGAAAAAAGAAGAGCAAGGGGTGAGGGGATGAGGAAGAACTTAAAGAAACTGAAGGTAAATGACTAGAGAAAATAAACAAAACAAAACAAAAATGCTCAATCTAGTGAACTTCCAACTTAATCATTCTTGATACAAAATCAATCCCCGGCAACGGCGCCATAAACTTGATGCATGAAAACTTGTCTCTCAACAAATTTCCCTTCGGCAAGTATACCGAATTGTCGTCAAGTAAAAACTCACAATAGAGTGAGGTCGAATCCAACAGGGATTGATTGGTCAAGCAACTTTAGTTGGAAGAGTATGCTAGTTGAGCTAAACAGAGTATAGTTTGAGAATTGCAGAAAATTAAATGGAGGGAAAGTAAATAGCAGAAAATAAAGTGCAGAATCTTAAATGGGGAATCGGGAAGAAGAACATGGAAATAAATGGCAGAAAGTAAAGAGAATGGGTAAGATCAGAGATGGGGAATTCATTGGGCTCAGGAGATGTTGTATTCTCCGGATCAAATTCATTTTCATCTCTTCCTCAATCAAAGCATCTATTGATCTCCTTGGCAATCTTAAGTGATTGGGTTCCAATTCCTTGGCAACCCAATCTCTCTAAGCTTGAACAATTGTCCAATTCCTTGATTTAATTGCTCATGGGAAGACATGAAGTGTGGTCACTGATTATACCACATGTATTTCCAAATCAAAGTGTTGGGAGGATTACATGTCACTATATCCGCCCAGACCCCAATTTGGTCCAACATGAGAAAGCATTTCTAGTATGATATCCTCATCCCTTTTCCAAGGCTCAAAGGAGATCCAATTATGGAGAGTTTCTTTTCCAAGACAACTAACTGATAAACCGCTATTTTATGATTCATATTGTGTTTAATTATGTGGTTTTATCAAGTCTTCGCCCACTTATTCATATAATTTGCATATATTTACAATTCCTTCCTAAAAATATTCTATAATTGGAAACTTGCTTCCTAGAGACCTCTTAGTTGTATATTTTTATTTTCCTTCGTACCATTCGATGCCGTGATCTGTGTGTTAAGTGTTTCAGGCTTCATAGGGCAAGGATGGCGTAAGGAATGAAGAGGAAGCGTGCAAAAGTGGAAGGAACACAAAGAATTGAGGAGATGATCAGCGAGAAGTCACGCGGTCGCATGGCTCACGCGACCGCGCGAAATGGAAGAAATCACAGTGATGCGCTCGCGTGGCTGACGCGACCGTGCGGATTAGAAGCTGCACGAACGACTCGAATGCGTAGACGACGCGCACAAGTGGTACGAAAAATGCTGAGTGACACGAACACGTGGACGATGCAGCCGCGTGACGTGCACAATCTACACAATTACAAAGTTGTTGGCATAAATTCTGGGCCGCATTTCAACCCAGTTTTTGGCCCAGAAACACAAATTAGAGCTAGGGAACAAGGAGAGACAGAAGACAACAATTCATTCCGCATAATTTCAAGTTTTTAGATCTGATTTTTCTCCTCCCCTAGGTTTCTCTCTTGAACATTCATAAATTAGGATTTGAAGATTTTTAGCTTTAGCTTTTGAGAAGAGTCTACCTCTGGTACTAGTCATTATAGTTTGTTATTTACTTTTCATTTACTCTTCCATATTCTCAATCTATCTAGAGTTGACATTGGATTATTTTCATAGTTTATTAATGCAAAACTATTTTTACTTTTAATTAATCTCTTTCATCATTATTCATTATGTCTCTTCTTATTTTCGCTATTGATTTTGTGAAGTCTACAATTATGATGATGGAGTAGTCCCGCAACTTGATTGGGAGTTGATTAAAAGGAGAACCTTGAGTTAGAATACTCAAGAGTTCAATTATAATTGGTTCATTGTTGGTTGGCTTGTTAGTCACTAAATCTAATCCTTCCCAAGGGAGAGGATTAGGACTTGTTACTCTTAATTTGACTTTCCTTCATTTGTTGAGGGTTAACTAAATGAAAACAATGACTAATTATTAATTGATCTTGATAAAATTTCAACAAGGATAGAACTTCCAATTAATCTTCTCCCAGTCAAGATTTTATTTAAATCATATAAATTATCTAATTTAATTTTTTGTTCATCAAATTAAAAATCCCTTTTGAAAACCTCTGATTGATAAAATAGCACATCTTCCTGCAACTCGTTGGGAGACGACCTGGGACTCATACTCCCAGTATTTTATTCCTAAAATTTGTGACAACCCTTTTTCTAAATTGACAAGTGGATTTTTACCGGTTAAGAGCTGTACTCGCAACGCCATTTCCCTAATTAATTCTTAATCTGCCAATTTCCTCTTACGTCAATTTTTGGCGCCGTTGCCAGAGAGTTGCAATAGTGTGCTAATTTATTGATTGGAATTTATTTAATTGCATTTTTCTTTTTATTTTGTTACTATGAGCTACACGTTTCTTTCATTAAATGAGGCGTTCACTTCCTGATCCAAGCTTGCCAGTATTTGACCCTGAGATTGAAAGAACTATTTCACGTATAAGGCAAGCTCGGCGTCGGCTAGTCCTCTTCGAGGATGAATCTGAAACGTCATCTAAGAGAGAAACAAGATCCCCCTCTACTGATCCAGTTGATTCACGTGCAGGTGACATGGCAGCACCTAGGAGAGTCACTATCCAGGAGGCTGGAGCCCCTGATTTTACACTACAACCATACCAGGCACGCGACCCAGCAGTGGCTGTGGACTTTGAAATAAAGACTGTACTACTCAACTTGATGCCCAAGTTTCATGGCTTACCTGCTCAAGAGCCTATCAAGCACCTTAGGGATTTTCAGACAGCTTGTTCTATTGTTAAGCGTGATGGTACTGACGAAACTTCTATTCTGCTAAAGGCTTTCCCATTTTCTCTTGAGGGGAAGGCAAAAGAGTGGTACTACACTCAACCCGGAGCAACTATTTCTAACTGGGATTCGCTTAGAAGAGAATTTTTGGAGAAATTCTTTCCAGCTGAGGTTACCAATAAACTAAGGAAAGACATTTCCATGATCGTTCAGGACGAATCTGAGACTCTCTACGAATATTGGGAGCACTTCAATAATCTTCTGGAAGCATGTTCCCACCATATGATTGACAAGATAGTGTTGCTTGGCTACTTTACACAGGGCATGAAATCTCAAGATAAGACCACATTGGAAGGTGCTAGCAATGGGTCTATGAAAAAGTACAAGACTACGGAAGAGGCATGGCAATTGATTAGCGACTTAGCTGAATCTACTAGAAATCACAGGCAGAAATAAAGTCAGTCAAGAGCTGTTGCAGAGGTATCCTCTAGCAAAGAGACTGCTGCTATAACTCAGAGCTTATGTGAAATGACCAACTTACTGAAGCAGATGCAACTAAGTCAATAACAAGCTCAGCAAGTTTAGCCTTCTCCACCACAGCACAGCCAACAGTTGGTTCCACAAAGAGTATGTGGGATCTGTGCCGATTACAGTCATTATACTGATGAATGTCCGCAACTCCAATAGTAAGATCACACTGTGGCAGCCACCCACAACTTTTATGACCGCCCCAATCAAGGGTACAATCAAGGTGGCGGCTACAACCATAGATGGCAGGATAACCCCAACTAGGGCTGGAGAGATAATTCTAACCAGGGTTGGAAGGACAATCATAACAGATGAGGCAGAGATAACAATGGAAACCAGAGGTGGAATAATAATAACAACTTCAGGCAGCAGAATCAGAATCAGGCCTATAGAGCACCTCATCTAAGCCAGCCTCAAGCATCTCAGCAGACCCCTCAGATCATTTATCCCTCTTCATCTCCTAATGACGAGTTACTACAATCCATTGATCGGAGACAGCAGACCATGGAAAATAACCTTACTTCTACTCTAAATGGTCTGAACTCTACCTTGCAAGCCCTTGTCTCACAGATTGGATCACTGAATAACTCTAACAACGAGTCCTCAAGCTCTGGTGGACTCCCCTCTTAACCATTACCCAACCCCAAGGGTGGCATCAATGCCATTACCCTGAGATCTGGAACCACACTGCAAGAGATGAATCCAGGGGAATCAAGCCCATCAGAACACGCCCCAGTTGCGGACACGGTTGAGGTAGAGGATGTTGAAGAAGAAGATGAAGCACAAGGCGTGACTGAAGCAGAAGCAGCCCAATCAAGGAGTGCGGAACCCCAGCAAGCTGAAGCTATAAAAGACGCCACTCCTATTCCATTTCCAAACCTTGCTAAGAAGCCCAGAAAGTAGATGAAACTTGATCCCAAAATGGTAGAGATCTTCAAAAAGGTTGAGGTAACTATTCCCCTTTTTGATGTTATTCAGCAAGTGCCTAAATATGCAAAGTTTCTAAAAGAGTTGTGCATACATAAAGATAAAATTAATGAATTAGAAACTATTCCTTTAGGTAGTTCTATATCTGCTTTAATGTGAAATATACCTGAAAAATGTAGTGACACAGGCCCATGCATGGTTAACTGTACCATTGGAGGTGTGATATTTTTTGACTATATGTGTGATTTAGAAGCATGCGTGAGTATTATGCCCTTGTCTATATATAATGCTTTAAGGCTCCCTCCCTTAAAAAGGTCAGCAGCTTGTTTTGTGTTAGCAGATAAAAGCATTATCACAGTGGTTGAAATTACTGAAGATGTATTGGTGAGTATTAAAGGGCTCACGTTTCCCATTGATTTTTATATCCTGGAGATGCCCCAAAATGACTCAGGGAGACCTTCGTCAATCCTGCTTGGTAGACCATTTTTGAAGACCTCAAAATTCAAGCTGGATGTCTTTTCGGGTACCCATTCCTTTGAGGTAGATGGCAGAACAGTGAGCTTCAATCTAGATAAAGCTATGAAGCATCCCCCAGAAGATCACTCCATATTCTAATGTGACATCATTGATGAAATTATAGCTGCAACCCACCAGGAAGAAATGGAAGAGAGTCACATGGAGCAAGACCCAAGTGTGGGGACACCCTCTGAACATACTGAAGATTCATCACCATTTTCACTAGCCCCAGAGAATCCAGAACCAAACCGTGAGCGAAAAATGGAATTAAAGCCCCTTCCTCCACACCTCAAGTATGTGTACCTTGAGGACAAGCAAAAGTTTCTAGTTATCATTGCAAGGGAGCTCACTTCCCAACAAGAAGAATAACTGCTTAGTGTATTGAGGACACATAAGAAAGCAATTGGATGGAGCTTGGCAGATATAGTAGGCATCAGCCCTCAAGTTTGTGAACATAGAATATTCTTAGAAGAAGGAGCAAAGCCTGTCCATCAACCTCAGAGAAGATTGAATCCCACCATCTTAGAAGTTGTCAAGAAGGAAGTAACTAGACTACTTGAAGCAGATATCATTTACCCCATTTCAGATAGCGAATGGGTCAGCCCAGTACAAGTGGTTCCCAAGAAGTCTAGAGTCACAACAATAAGGAATGAGCAAGGAGAACTTCTGACAACCAGAGTGCAGAATGCATGGAGAGTTTGCATTGACTACAGGCGTCTCAACCAAGCCACTCGCAAGGATCATTATCCCTTGTCATTCATTGATCAGATGCTTGATCGCCTGTCAGGTAAATCTCACTACTGTTTTTTAGATGGTTATACAGGTTATTTCAAATCCATATAGCTCCTGAGGATCAGGAAAAGACTACTTTTACATGTCTTTTTGGGACTTATTCTTATAAAAGAATGCCCTTTGGCTTGTGCAATGCACTAGCTACTTTCCAAAGGTGTATGATGAGTCTTTTTTCTGATCTCATTGAGACCCGTATGGAAGTTTTTATGGATGACTTTAGCATTTATGGTGATTCATTTACCTTTGCTTGGATAGTTTTTCTAAAGTATTGGACAGGTGTGTTAGTTCAAACCTTGTTTTAAATTTTGAAAAGTGTCATTTTATGGTAAAACAAGGTATTGTTCTAGGACATGTTGTTTTTGATACTGGTATCTCTGTAGACCCAGCAAAGGTGGATGTTATTTCTAGTTTACCTTACCCCTCCTCTGTGAGGGAAGTCCGTTTGTTCCTTGGCCATGCAGGTTTTTACAGGAGATTCATTAAGGACTTCAGTAAGGTAGCACTACCCTTGTCCAGACTGCTGCAGAAAGACATTGAGTTCGAGTTCAGTGAGGATTACAAACAAGCGATTGATAAGCTAAAGACCGCCTTGACTCAAGCTCCGATTGTGAGGGGACCAGGCTGGAGTCAACCATTTGAAATCATGTGTGACGCCTCCAATCATGCAGTAGGAGCAGCACTGGCTCAACATGAAGGTAACGACCCTTTTGTAATTGCTTATGCATCTAAGACTTTAGATGCTGCTCAATCTAATTACACTACTACTGAAAAAGAGCTTCTAGCTATCGTTTTTGCTCTGGATAAATTCTGAGCCTACTTACTTGGTACTAAGGTAGCTGTGTACTCAGACCATGCAGCTTTAAAATACTTATTAGCTAAAAAGGAGTCTAAACCAAGGCTAATACGTTGGATGCTACTGCTGCAAGAATTTGATCTTGAAATTAAAGATAGGGGTGGTAACCAAAATTTAGTGGCTGACCACTTAAGTCGCCTTGAGCACATTAAAGCTGACTCCATTCCTATCAATGATAATTTCCCATTTGATAGCTTACATGCAGTATCTGATGTAGCCCCTTGGTATGCACCTGTAGCTAATTATCTAGTTAGCCATACTTTTCCTCCTGGTTTCACTAAGCATCAGAGAGACAAGCTGAAAAGCGAGTCTAAATACTATGTATGGTATGACCCATATCTATGGAGGTGTGGTACTGACCAGGTAATTAGACGGTGTGTACCTCAATCAGAATTCCAGTTCATTTTAGAGGCCTGCCACTCATCTGAGAGTAGAGGACATTTTGGCTCTCAACGAACTGCTAGAAAAGTTTTAGACTGCGGATTCTGGTGGCCTACTCTTTTTAAAGATGCTGCTGACCTTTGCAAATCTTGTCCTCCATGCCAAAGGTTTGGTAATATATCCCAGAGGGATGAAATGCCTCAACAAATTATGCTTTTCTGTGAAATTTTTGATGTTTGGAGCATTGACTTCATGGGTCCATTTCCAAATTCTAATGGCCACCTTTATATACTGTTAGCTGTAGATTATATTTCTAAATGGGTGGAAGCAATTCCTACCCGTACTGATGATGCTAACACTGTTGTTTCCTTTGTTAGAAACCATATTATTTGTCTCTTTGGATCACCACGAGCAATCGTGAGCAATCAAGGCACTCACTTTTGTAACAGGAGACTAACAGGTTTACTAAAGAAGCATGTGATAATTCATAAAGTATCAACAGCCTATCACCCCCAGACTAATGGGCAAGCAGAGGTGTCTAACAAAGAGATAAAGTGCATACTGCAAAAGGTAGTCAAGCCTCATAGAAAGGACTGGAGCACCAGACTCCAAGACGCGCTTTGGGCATATCGGACAACATACAAGACACCGATTGGGATGAGTCCTTTCCGCTTGGTTTATGGAAAGGCCTGTCATCTCCCAGTTGAGATGGAGCACAAAGCCTTCTGGGTGGTAAAGGAGTGCAACATGGACTATGAGAGAGCCGAAGCTGAACGAAAGTTGCAACTGCAAGAATTAGAGAGCCTTCGCCTAGAAGCTTATGAAAACTCCAGGCTGTATAAAGAGAAGGTGAAGGTTGTGCATGACAAGAGCATTAAGCGAAGAGAATTCCAACCTTGGGACTTAGTCCTACTTTACAACTCCAGAATGCGACTCATGCTAGGCAAGCTGAGATCCAAATGGGATGGTCCCTATCGAGTAGAGAAGGTGGAACCATACGGAGTCTTTCACTTGAGCCATCCTTCAAGCTCTGAACTTATCAAGGTCAATGGACATCGCTTGAAGTTATTCCATGGTGAAAAGATGGCGAAAAACCAGGAACTAGAGATCTTCCTCTTGGAAGATCCGCCCACAGCAGAAGATTGAGCTAGTGGAGCGTCCAACTTAAGGACGTTAAAGCAAAGTGCTAGGTGGGAGACAACCCACCATGGTATGATCATTCCTCCCCTCTCCTTATCTTCCCTTGTCAATAACGCTTTTCAGTACTAATGCCTATCTTTTGCATCTCATCCACATACTGCATATTGCATTTTTATATAAACAAAAAAAGGTTACGGCATGCGACGCGCCAGCGTCGTTGACGCACTCGCGTCATTGTGCCTTCGAAGCATTAATGAAAAGGAACAGAGAGCTGTGCAGGTATGTGGCTGGAGGCGTGCCCCTGGCACAAATTGCCCCACGCGTCCGTGTGGATGACGCAATTGCGTCATTTGTAAAATGCCCCCCCCCCCACGCGTCCGCGTCAACCACGCGAACGTGTGGCTCTGCAATTCGACGTAAATGGGTGTATGGCAGTGAGTTAAGCTGGAGCTAGGCTACACTTGTGCTAGTCGCACAAGCCCAGCGACACGAACGCGTACCCCACGCATTCGCGTCGTTTTCTCAATCTGACCATCCATACGATCGCGTCAGCCACGCGACCGCGTCACCTTAAAATTTGGCAAAAACATGTTTCACATAGAGAGTTGTGCGAGCGCGAAGCTGCGCTCGCGCCCCTAGCGCAAATCATATCACGCGTCTGAGTGACCGACGCGTCTGCGTGACCGACGCGTCCGCGTGACCGACGCGTCCACGTCATTTCCTTCAAGGGCCCTCCGCGCGACCGCATGCACCACGCGTGCCAGATTGTCTTATCTTTTCCTACCCCCAATCTTCTTTCTTCCTTCTTCCTCCCTTCTCTCTCTCCCTTCTTTCTCTCTTCTACTCCCTCTTTCCCACCACCATTATCAAGGTTTTTCTTTTCTTCTCCTCTCCCTACTTTTTCATTCTTCTTCTTATTTTCATGTTTTCTTTTTCTTTCTCTTCTACTTTCCCTATCCATGTTTTCCTTTTCTTTCCTCTTCCTCTTATTGGTGTTGGAGATTTATTTGGGTCATTATTTTTATATGTTGCTTGTGAATTGTTCTAGACTTGTTTAATAGTTATATATTATTTTTATAAGGGTTACTTGCATGTTCAAAATTAATATTTTCCGTACCTTATTTAACATGCATGCTATGTGTTTATGAAAATGCCCATATGGCATTTTGCACTATTTTAGATTTCTTTTAATCTACTTTAAATGCCTGCTTTTCACATAACCCTTTTTCTATTTTATTCATTATTATATAATTGTTATTACAAGCATATTGTTTGTTTGAAAGACTTGGTAATCTAACGTGGACATTGAATGCTTGATCTATGCTACTCATGCCCTTGTCGGCATGCCAATAAACACATTGCATTTAACTGTCACCACATGCACTTGCTATATTCCCGTTGTTGATTTGGCACATGTAGTCATGACCATGTGTTCACATCATTATCCCTTCCTGTGCATTGATTACCACCTTTCCCACTCTTTTTCTTGCTATAACCCTTGAAATATTCATGTCTTTACTCGTTTCCTTTCAGGATGGCCACCAAGAAAGGCAAGGAGAAAGCTACCCCCAAATCCACAGCAAGAAAAGGAACTAAAAGAGCATTAGTGGCAGAGCCATCTTCAACTGTAGTTAAGCCCTCGACAAAAAGAATTAAAAGGTTTATAAAGGTCGATGAAAAGGAGAAAGCCTTCCCAGCAAAGGACACTGCACGATTTCCCAATCGTTACTGTGAGCAGATGTTTCCCATTCTGGCTGCTCAAAATTACAACAACGAACACCTTCTTATCCTTCCACCTCGTATTGCCGAATTTGTTGAGCCGCAAATTGCACAAAGACATTGGGGATTCCTACAGAGACAGCCACGACAGGTTAATCTTTCTTGGGTAGTTGAGTTCTACTCCAATTTTCACCTGCCGACCCTGCAGTCTGTTTATGTCCGTCAGAAGCAAGTCCCTATTACAGAAGAGGCCATTCAGGGAGCCTTAGATCTTCCCCCTGCTCCAGAAGGATTGGACACATTTCAAGAAGCCGCACTCAAGTACCAGGCGTACAAATTTAACTGGGACGCTGTTCTCAGAGTTATCGCACAACCTGGCAGCAAATGGATTTTTGGATACCATCGTTCCTGTCCACTGACCTTAGAGGCTCATGTATGGGCACAGATTATGTCCCATTACATCTTTCCGAGCACTCATGAGTCCTCCTTCACTGCAGAGATGGCCGTTCTACTATGGTGCATCCTCACAGACCAGCCTATAAATCTACCGAGACACATCCGAAACGCTATGGGACACGTGCAAATCACGGGATGATCAATATGTCCCTAACGGGAGATATCTCAGGCCACTACTAGCCACTACCAGCCAGTCAGCAGAACATGCTGCAGACATTCCACCTTCTACTAGTCAGCTGCTGCATCAAATACTAGAGAAGTTGGACCGGCAAGACCAGAAAGCGAAGCTACGAGAGCGCCGCAACCACTTCCGTTTCAAATACCTCAATGAGCTACTCACAGTCAACCACAGACCTTCCGAGGATCCAAGCACTCCGGACTCCACTTCCTTTAACAGCACAGGGAGCCATGACGGCCCTGACTGTGGAGATACTGCCACCAGCCCACCCTTGTTCCTGACAGATGGCACCAAGGATGGTGCAAAGGCTTAAGTGTGGGGAGGACGGTCAGTACCTGACTTCCAGAGGTAATTCTTTTCCCCTAACACCAATTTCTTTTTCTTTAGAACATGATAGATTGCATAGTAGTAGGTTAATTGCATGCATGTTCTACCTGATTGAAAAGATAATAAGTTTCTTTTAAGACCATATATTTTTTGAAAATTTCACTAATTTAAATCAAAACACTTATGTTAAATTTGTTTGAAGTTGAAATTGGAATAGGATTTTTGAGCTAAAAGAACACACAACCCGTGAGACTTTGAGCCTAAATACATGGTTACACTATTTAACCATAAACATTTTTATTTCTCGTGTGTTTTCTTCTCTATGATTGTAATCTGAATTTTGTTTTATCCTATATGTCTAATGTTAATGTGTTATGTGCATGCATATGATTGAGACCATTGTTTGTTTAGCTCACGTATCCCAAATAAGCCAACCCTTTTAATTACCTTTGTTAACCACTTTGAGCCGTTTTTAATCCCATTTGTTCTATATTTTACCATATTACTAGCCTTAAGCAGAAAAACAATTGAAAATCCCAATTGAATCTTTGGTTAGCTTAAGATAGAATTTGTGTGTTAACTGAGTATGGGAAAATTGTGGGAATAAAGGGTAATAGGAAAATATGTCATGATAAAATAAAGGAAATTTGAGTACCTATTCATGTGAAACCATAAAAGAAAAATTACAAATATATGTGCGTTGATAAGCTATAAAAAATAAAAAATAAAAAAAATTCCGTTACTTTAGTGAATAAGGGGACAAAATCACCCCAATGATAAGTCAGAGTTTAATAATCAATGCACATGTGATTAAATTAAAATAAAGGTTGATGCATGAGTATGGAATGTGAAAAGAAGATTTTGGGTAGCTAAGATGAATGTTGAAATTATATAGAATATATGTATGTTAGGTGAGAGCTTAGCTTAATTAAAGATTCAATGTATAAGCTCATTTAGCCATATGTATACCCTCACCTTACCTTAGCCTCATTACAACCATGAAAAGACCTCATGATGTTTGCATTGGCACTTTAAAATTGTTGATTGATTAGGTGAAAAACAAAATTTTTGAAAGCATGATTAGAAAAGGATAGAGTGATTACCCCATATACTAGAGATGATTAGAGTGCACACGCACCAACAGTAAGGGTTTAATGCTTGGTCCTGTATTCCCTGCTTTCACGAGCTATCTTCTTACAAATTTACCTGCCTTTACAATATGATTTGAATTAGTGAAATATGCCCCATGTTTTGTCTTAGAGAACTTATCTATTTTTAATCATATAGACAAACTCATATAGTTGCATTCATATGTATATAGGTTGCATTGCATTGCATGAGTCTTACATGCCCCTATTCATTCATATTTATCTCCTTCAATTTAGCATGAGGACATGCTAATGTTTAAGTGTGGGGAGGTTGATAAACCGCTATTTTATGATTCATATTGTGTTTAATTGTGTGGTTTTATCAAGTCTTCGCCCACTTATTCATATGATTTGCATGTATTTACAATTCCTTCCTAAAAATATTCTATGATTGGAAACTTGCTTCCTAGACACCTCTTAGTTGTATATTTTTATTTTTCTTCGTACCATTCGATGTCATGATCTATGTGTTAAGTGTTTCAGGCTTCATAGGGCAAAGATGGCGTAAGGAATGAAGAGGAAGCGTGCAAAAGTGGAAGGAACACAAGGAATCGAGGAGATGATCAGCGAGAAGTCACGCGGTCGCATGGCTCACGCGACCGCGCGAAATGGAAGAAATCACACTGACGCACTCGCGTGGCTGACGTGACCGCGCAGATTGGAAGCTGTACGAACGACGCGAATGCATAGACGACGCGCACGTGTGGTACGAAAAATGCTGAGTGACGCGAACGCGTGAACGACGTGGCCGCGTGATATGCGCAATCTGCAGAATTACAAAAGTCGCTGGCATAAATTATGGGCCGCATTTTAACCCAGTTTTCGGCCCAGAAACACATATTAGAGCTAGGAAACATGCAGAGACAGAAGACAACAATTCATTCCGCATAATTTCAAGTTTTTAGATCTGATTTTTCTCCTCTCCTAGGTTTCTCTCTTGAACATTCATAAATTAGGATTTGAAGATTTTTTTCTTTAGCTTTTGAGAAGAGTCTACCTCCGGTTCTGGTTATTATAGTTTGTTATTTACTTTTTATTTACTCTTCCATATTCTCAATCTGTCCAGAGTTGACATTGGATTATTTTCATAGTTTATTAATGCAAAACTATTTTTACTTTTAATTAATCTCTTTCATCATTATTCATTATGTCTCTTCTTATTTCCCCTATTTATTTTGTGAAGTCTACAATTATGATGATGGAGTAGTCCCCCAACTTGATTGGGAGTTGATTAAAAGGAGAACCTTGAGTTAGAATACTCAAGAGTTCAATTGTAATTGGTTCATTGTTGGTTGGCTTGTTAGTCACTAAATCTAATCCTTTCTAAGGGAGAGGATTAGGACTTGTGAATAGAAGTTGACTCTTAATTTGACTTTCCTTCATTCGTTGAGGGTTAACTAAATGAAAATAATGACTAATTATTAATTGATCTTGATAAAATTCCAACAAGGATAGAACTTCCAATTAATCTTCTCCCGGTCAAGATTTTATTTAAATCATATAAATTCTCTAATTTAATTTTTTGTTCATCAAATTCAAAACCCCTTTTGAAAACCTCTGATTGATAAAATAGAACATCTTCCTGCAACTCGTTGGGAGACGACCTGGGACTCATACTCCCAGTATTTTATTCCTAAAATTTGTGACAACCCTTTTTCTAAATTGACAAATAGATTTTTTCCGGTTAAGAGCTGTACTCGCAATGCCGTTTCCCTAATTAATTCTTAATCTGTCAATTTTCGCTTACGTCACTAACCAATTGAATTAAGATCGAAAGCTTTCTAGTAAATCAAGAGAAAAGAAATAAGAAGAAGAATGAAAACTATAATTGATCCATAAAATTACAACAGAGCTCCATAACCTAATAAAAGGGATTTAGTTATTCATAGCTCTAGAAATGGAAAATGACAGAAAGGAAGACATGCTTAACTAGAAAATGCAGAAAAGTAAATATACATAGGGTAGTTCTCCAAAGTGCCAAGCTTCTCTATAGTTCAAAACTACTCCTATATATACTACTCTTCTTGATCTTCTAGTGAGTTATTCAAGTCTTGGATGTGGGCCTGAGATCTTGAGTTGAAGCAGTTACAATCTTTAGTGGGCTCAGCTTGCAGAAAAGTGTGAGTTAGGCATGAGCGTTAGTGATGTTAACGTTAAGTGATAATGTAGGTTCGAGAACGTTAGTGGCAATCACCTTTTTCACTAACGTTCCAACCCCAAAATAGTCCACGTTCACTTCAACGTTAGTGGCACTAACGTGACCACTAACGTCGCCTTATGATCCTTCGCAAGCGTTATTGGGAATTGCCTTTTCCAATAACGTTGCCTTGTGCCCCTCTTTTCCTACGTTAGAGTTCACGTTAGTATAACTAACGTGACTCTTAACGTGGGCATGCCTATCTTCAAGAGCGTTAGTGACACTTACCTTTGTCACTAACGCTCCAAACGCCCCTCCTCCCCACGTTAGAGTTCACGTTAACTAGGTTAACGTGGCCACTAACATGGTAGTGAATGCCATCTCCAATGTTAGTGACAAAGGTGAGTGTCACTAACGTTGGCTCATCAATATTAGCTCCACGTTAACTTTCACGTTAGTGGTCTTAACGTGACCACTAACGTGGGCAATGCTAGCTTGATCCAACGTTAGTGACAAAGGTGAGTGTCACTAACATTGACATTGTCTTCCCTTCCACGTTAGAGTTCACGTTAACTAAGTTAACGTGACTCTTAACGTGGCCAATTGCCAACTTTTAGAGCGTTAGTGGTGTTCACGTTTACCACTAACGCTGGAGCTCTCTTTATCTCCACGTTAACTACCACGTTAATGTAGTTAACGTGGCAATTAATGTGGGCTTATGATGGCTTCGCAGGCGTTATTGTCGACCACCTTTCTCATTAACGTTGCAAGCTCGTCCCCATTCCACGTTAATGGTCACGTTAATTAGATTAACGTGGCTACTAACGTAGTTCTTCCTTGCTTCATTTGTCCTGAAATCAAGCAAATAAAGTGCATCAAAACTCTAGCCCAAGTCATGAGATTATGCATCATCAATGTATCATTCAATCCTTGCAAAATCCTCATGAAATCATGTAAAATTCACAATCGTTGCTTGAATCAAGATGTAAGTGTATTTTCATCCAAAACTTGTCTTATTCACTAAGAAAATGCATGAAACTACCCTAAAACAATAAAGAAAAGGTCAGTAAAATTGGTCTAAATGCCTTAACATCACTAAACTTTAAAAATATTTGTGTAAAAGAAGATTGGTGATAGTTCTCTATTGGAGAAGAACTTGGTGTTTTAGAAGAACTCTCCTATTGAGAGGGAATTTTCTCTTATTGAGAATCGATGGGACATGAAAAGGTTAAAGTTAAAGTTTGAATTAGGATCAAGAAAGGAAAAAGGGAATTGTTTTTTTTTTTTTTTTGGGTTTTGGGATCATAATGTGTATGAATTCTTCCATTTAAACATGGTCGCAAAGCAACTAAACATAGCAAACAAGATTAATATTTGACTTAATCACATCAAAAATAAAAAAAAATGTTTGACTTAATCAACTCCTAACTTAGAATTCTTACAAACGTAAAGATTTGATTAGAAGGAAATATAAAATTCTTTTACACAGGCAAGAATACAGCTACACTCTAATGCGTCCATCCCAACTCAAATTGAAAAGAAACACATTCGTTGAAAATCTGTGAGTAACCATAGCCAGTTGATAGATAATACTACTCTTCAATTTCTTCTTTTATTCTATCTACAATATATGCCAGGATTGATTAGTGTATGAAATGATGTTACTTCCATGTGAATGAAGCAGCTGACAATAAAACGAATTATCCCTGGTTAGTTGTAACCGCCGGCGGCAAAGGGGCTACCGACATCATCGTCTATATCAAAGGCAGCTTTCCCAGTTAACGTCTTTACGGCAATCTGAGCAACTTCAACAAACCACTCATCCTCTGGCAATATACTGCCATGACCAAAGTTCAATTAGTATGAAGCAGTAGATTGTGGGCAATTTGATCATAAATATATTTCCACCATTAATGTTCTTGATGCTAAGTAGATGTACCTGTTGGGATCAAGTCCTGTAGCAGCAACAGCTTCAATTGCCTTACTGATGATGTCTTTGATAGATTGGTGCAGATGACGAGATAAATATCGACCTTGGGATGCAAATATCATCACAAATTGCATATCCAAATAAAGCTGCACATGAAATAATGGGTTCTAAGTGTTAATTTTATTCATTCAAAAGATTAGTCTCAATTAACTTTTCAAATAAGTAGCTGTTTGGTTTGGAATTCTGTTTAAAAATCTACAATATATTAATGAGTTTAATAGAGTAAATGATAAAAATCTTCTTTTAAAGATCACTCATTTTTTAAATTAGTCTCCGAAAAATTTTTTTTTTTAAATTTATCATTCAAAAATTTTAAGTTAGTCACATTAATCCTTTTATCACTTTTGTTGCTGACAGCATTAAAATTTGCTGATGTAGCACATTAAATAATACTATATTGACCACAGCACATATACGCTACTCTTAATTAACTGCTTACATGATATATTTATGTAATTAGATCAAATTAACCTTAAATTGTGGAGACTTTGAGATATTGAAATTTCTTAATTTGATATTAATTTAATCTAATTTCATAAACTTATCATGTTAGTAGTCAATTAGAAATATCAAGTGTATACTATAATATCACTTAATGTGTTATATTAGCAAACTCTGATATCATAAACAACGAAAATAATGAAAAAATTAATATAAACAACTTAAATTTTCTTAAGGATGAATTTGTTTAAATCATATAATCTTTTAGAGACGAATTTGACTATTTATTTGACTTAAATATTTGGCCATCAAAATACAACAATTTCTCATATAAATATACAAATATATTATTTTATCTCAATAGTCAATCACGCTCACATAAGTATATCGTGTTTTGTACTATATCTATGTTATATCACATTCAAAATACATTATGGCTCGCTTTGAATATATCTAAATGGTTTCACAAAATTACATTGAATACCATCACTATTTGTCATTATTATACTGTTATTTAGTATTTACATTCCATTTAGCAAACACTTACTACTTTCTAAATGAAGCATGTTACAACCACTCATGTCGACCGAGTTGGAAAGTCTCACCCACTCACATGAGTGTGTATGGCCCATTCTAAGTATTTATAGAATATATTATACATTATTTTTATAGGCTCCTAATGGCTTCTTCTAATACTTTAGCATCCTTTTTTATAGAGCATCAACAGAGCTTTAGTTCAGATTATATAAGACGGGAGTCACTCACAAGAAGAAAAAGACTGTTCAAAGTGAGTACCTGTTGAAGGCCAAGAGGACCCAAAGGCGTTGGGCCTGTCTCTACCTCTCCCCAGAAGGTTTGGTCATCAGCAAGAAAAAGGATCACAGACTCTGCAAGTCTCATCAACAAAAGGGTTGCATACCTGTCTTTTCCCACAAACATATCTGTTGCAATTGTTGCCACTCTTGTAAGCTTTGCAAAGAGCTCCTGAACCATAGTACACGATATACTAAACCCTATTAGAATTAAGAGATACTACAGTGCATGTATCAATGCATTATGAATGTTTCAGAGCGGGAGTAAAGGTTCATGAAGGTCTCTGAAACTGTAAATATGCTTGTCTTTTAGTCAACCATTGATCAACCATCATTGTTTGTCAATGTGGCGTGACATGTAACATTGACCAACGTTGTAGTTCAAAAGCACCTGGTATGCCGACGTTTCACTTGAAGCGACATCAGTAAAAATGTGACAATTAACTAATACTTAAAATTTGAAGGATAAAATAGTATTTAAAATGGTAAAGCACATTGTAGTACCTGAAAAATTGTAGAAGGAAACCATTCAGGTTGTTGGCCTTGTCCGTCTAAACTCAAATACATCATTGCATTGAGGCGTGTTTCCCCTTCCTCATTAAAGATGAGCTCAAGAGCATGCTGCCTGCAGAAACTGTCTCTGAGGCGATCAACTTCCCGCTGGAGTCTCTTCTTCAATTCGCGCTGTTCAGGAAGCCTTTGTTGCTTGTCTGATCCTTTTCTATGAGACTCATCACCTTTGCTGCTGTGTGAAAGCTTCACAACGGCACGAGGGATTAATTCATCTCCTAGCAATATTGCATTGGCTAGCACTGCTATCTGTTGTGCTTCAGTCTCCGCAATCTTTACAATTTTATGAACTGATGTACCTTCCAGGTTCTCAGTTTCTACCGAACCTGGTAATGCATTTATCAGCAGATTGATGTAGGAGTTAAACACCCGTAGAAGGCCTTCATATGCAAGACCATCTAACTGTAAGATTTCAAGAGGTTCTACATCTTCAAAAAGTTCCTACACAAACAATCAAACCAAAGAGTTATTCATTTTGAGCCAAAGGACATGAAAAATACTCACTTTGAGCTTCTTGTTCCTCACTTTCTCGTTGACAAAAGTTATTTTGTCAAGGCTACTTGGCAATGCTTTTCTTTCTTACAGAAGCTATCAGATGCCAACAGTTGTCAAACCAAGCCTGGATAACATTTATATTAAGATGAAAAATATGAGTACAAGTTCATTTTAGTCTTTTGAGATTGTATGTGTGAGGTCTACCAAAAACTATTGTATGCATGAATTCTTTTGGTTCTTAAAATTCAACTTTTAGTCATTGTGTCATCTCATTTTTCACTTATTTGTCATATTAATTAACATGAGAGCATCCAGCATCACTACAGATGTAGAATCAATTAAAAAAAATCAAATTAGTCCACCAAAACAATAACTAAGTTGCACATATCTTTTATCAGTTTAGTGTGACATATCAATAAAATAGGATAGTACAAAAATATAAATGGAATAAAAGAACTTAACTCACGTCTTGAAAGTTGAAAGACTAAAATAAAGTTAAAAGACTAAAATGCGCCTTGTTCCGAAATAGAATAATCACCTGAACCAATGAGTTGAATTTGTGAGCACTACTTGAAAGTTTTGGCTGGGATGACGAAACAAATGCTTGCTCAACTAATGGCCTAAAGTGTTTGAGCAAGACAGGGGAAAGGGCCAATCCATTAGCCTCCAACAGTTGACAGTGGCTCATGCAAACATGAACACTTTCAACTGCAACTCTGAGGCTTCCTGTAGCAGCAGCCGAGGCAAGGATGCGCTTCTTTAGGAGAAGAGCACAATTCTCAACCTGCCCTACGGCCCAAGTAACCAGCTCCGAACTATATGCAGGCTCTTGTTTGCCAAACACTGTCAAAGAATCTGTTGCCGCTCGTGAAATGATAGAAAAGACAAGCTGTGAAAGGCTAGTTGTGTATTGACCAGCCGCTTTAACCCTTCCATCATTGGTGGACTCAAAACCATTCATTTTACGCTGCAACTTTTCTTTGTGTGCATTTAGTAGTAATGTGTGAGCACGAGGACCGTCTCCTAGCTTTTTCAAAGCCCAAGCTGTGAAACGAATTTCTGAGTTTCGAGTGGATGACTGGCCCATAGTCTCTGCTAGCTGATCAGCTAACTTTTTCTTCTTATCAGCAAGGGCATCTTCCAATGCCTGGAACAAAACTGGACTCAGAAGTTTCTCTCTAGTAATTTCTTCTGCCATTTTTTTGCCTTCTTCCAACTTAGCCATCGCTTCGTCCACTCTTTTCTCTGCTAATAGAACCTCCAGCGTTTCTAGAAACTCTATCAGCCATTTCTCTGTCTTGGATAGATCCGTTTTTTGACTTAGTATCTCTTCCATGTCCGAGTTTTCTTTTCTAGCAACCAAGGTACTAAGCTGACAACCTTCTGCTATAGCATGAACTGATGCGGCCTGCGTCACCAGAAGATTTCTCATGGAAACTAGCTCTCCCTCAAGATCCGAAATCTCTTTGGATGTACTGCATATAAAGATTTTCACACATAGTTTTCAACATAGCAATCATAATCATGCTTGCTCATAGTGCATGCCTTTAAGTTGGAATTACAACAATCATCATAGTGATAGTCCCTTATTCAAATGTTTAAAAGTGCAATGCCGGCTGAGAGGGATATAGTTTGATACTTGATGATATCCATATGGTTTGATACTAGATTTGATTATATTAAGGATTCTTTCTTTAGTTGTCTAATTATCCCCGTATTTTCATTCTCAAGGCAACTCACTGCTTGACAGTGTGCACTAAATAGTTTTAATTAAATTAGTCCAAATACTCTAAATAAGTTTTAAGTTAACAATTTCTTAATATCTGTTGCTTCTTTTTTTTTTTTTTTGTCAAAAGTGACCTATGTAAATGCACAATGGTAGTCACCAAACATGCTTTACAAATTTAATCACATGCCTTCTCCTAACAACTTGGAAACATAGCAGCGGCAACAAAGGTTCCTGAGCTAAGATATGCAATTAGCACTAACAAATTCCCTTAAACCATACTGAGGGGTGTGTGTGTTCTCGCATGCTCACCGAATGAAGGCTGAGTAGTTAGCAAGAACACTTTTCCGCATTTCTTCAGCAGAAGCCTTCTTCAGGTCAACAAGATAAACACACAAATGCCTTATCTCCTGTAAACAGAGAAAAAAAGCTGATTGAATAGGATAGACTAAAGTAATAATATTATTCCATTACCATGTGACTTTATGTGCCAAGAATTAATGGTGTTAGCACTTGGCAAACTGCATAAGAATCACTTAAGTGCATTGAAATTATAATTACAACGACACTTTCAAGGCATGCAAAACTAATATCTAGGAGTTCTACACCAAAATCTATAACAGCATGAATCCTATTAGCATGTTTGGTTTCAGTTGGAAATCTTCAAAGTATTATTGGAAATTGCTCAAAAGCACTTTTGCTGAAACCATGGTTCTGTAATTCCAAATGAAAACTAAAAACGTTGCAAGGCTAGAACCTGCAACAAATGCTATTTGGTTGGAAGCTTTTCCTTCTGGATTTTCTAAATAGTAGAAACAAGAAGCTACTAGATCACTTAGCATCATTACAGCATTTATTAGCAGAATAAATACATTATTCATGAAGAGGCATAAAGAAAAATGATAAATATCTGTAACTTATTTTATTAAAATAATAATGTGGTCTATGTAATTAATAAAAATAATTCTAATTATAATGAGATAAATATAATAAGTGTTATTCAATAAAAGAAATAGAATTAGTGAGAGTTTTAAATAATAAAATAAAGGATATTCCTCCTCCTCTCTTCAGAATAGAAAAGTAGAGGTTACATTTTTCAAAAGAAATACGTGATAAGAGAAGAAAAATGTCTCTGCTCAACAACATTTATTCTCTGTGCCATCAATAAAAAAGTGAGAAGGTAAAAGAAAAAGAGGAGAAAAACACCTAGAAACAGAAACTTATTAGGAGATTGCAAAATAGTTCAATAATTTAAAGCGCAGTGTGTCCATAACTCGCAAGTTACAAGTCCCCGGATAAGAACTAGGCTCTAACATCAAAGAATAACCACAAGCCAATAACAACATCTCAAAACTCACTAACATGAATCTGGTATATTTTTTAATTATATTCTTATCATATGATAATCATAAATTTTAAGATTTTATATCCGCGTTAGATATAGTTTATGAATTTATTGTAGAAACAAAAACTAACAATATATACCAGTTTTTATGTACACAAGAGTGGTACATATAACTCAGGCATAAAATAAAATATAAGTATCCTACTATATTGGCACATACTCACAGACATTTGCAGAGCATCTAGACACAATTTCAGTTCTACACTAACAAAGGCTGTCATTTTATTTGCACGTTTAATTTGATGCTTACTTTAAACATCTCTTAATTCCTTTGTTTTACACTATAAATTATGCACAATGATTAAAGAAATGATTAGGTGTTCTAGACATGTTTCAAAAAATAAATAGTAAATGAATCCTGTATAATACTCTCTTCTCCAATTCACTATTAAATTTATAATCAGTCACTTTTATGCATCCCAAGTTCTTAACAAGAAAAGATAACAGTTGATCAACAGGCCAAACTTTTAACATTCCATCAACTGTTGCACACGCATCACTCATGCACACGAACACGTGCACACATGAATAATATAATTTGCACCTAGATAGAGTGTCTGCAAACACATGTTAACAGAAAGAAAATATGTGCACATGAATCATTATAATAAAATGAACAACCGCATTTTTGGTATACAACGTTGGTCTTCTTCAAAATTATCAACACTTTGAAAACTGGTAGTATAAAATGAATAAACCTAACTGGATTACTATTGGAATAAATTAATTAAGGTTGGCATGATGATGCATGGTACCTTTTCATTCATGGCGCGGGATTTGGTTTGGATGAAGGCATTGGGATCAAAGGAGGAACTCTTGAAAACCCTGAGCTTATCGCTGAGAGTGAGATTGGGATTGACCTCAAGCTCCGTCGAGTCTCCGATGCTCGACAGTGACCCTCTCGGAGTCACAAACGCCATCTGATCCATTGACATTTTCTATGATTCTTCCTACCTCCTTCACAACACTTGCGTTGCGTTGATACGAATCACACAACACTGAGATATATAGCTATATAAATTGGAAGATCTGCAGAACATGCAGAGAACAAAATCACGTCGAAGAATAATCAGTTGAATTAGTTTAAAGTGCTTGTTTGGTGTAGTTGATAGAAAAAAGACTTTTTTTTATTTTTTTAATATATTTAGTAATTTTTTAAATTTTAATAGTAAANAATATTTTTTAAAATGTTATCATTTATATTTAAATTTTTTCTTTAAAAGAAATACTTTTTACATAATAAATAAATAAAAAATACCTTTGTATTATTATACTCAAAAAAGTTATTTTTATTTTTTTTAAAAGATATTTTGAAAACAATTTTGCTACACATTCATATCTTTTTTACAACTAAATTTAACTAAGTTGATCCAAGTCCAACAAAAATCAATTTATTAGTAAGAGCATGAATACACGCTCCAACTCCCCAGTCACTAACGTTAACATGAACGTTCATATCCATGTTCATATCCTTCTTCTTTTTCACATTCTTTCTTTTTCTTTGCGTTCTTCTTTCTTCTTCTTTGCATTTTTCAGTCTTATTCTTCGCGTTCCTTCTTTTTCGCATATTTTCTTTCCATCGTCTTTTTTTTATTTCTGCTATTGTTACTGCATTTTTTTCTTTTTCTCCTTTTATTTTCTAGTAATTTTACAGCATTGATTTTTTTATTCCTCTTAAGAGAGTGAAACAAGAAGAATTATGAAAAAATAAAAAAAAAAGATGAAAAAGAAGAAGAACAAGTAGCACAAGATGAGGAGGAGGAAGATGAAGAGTTTTAAATTATACAGAATTTATCAGAACAAATAACACCGAAATTTCTTAACAATAATACATAATTTTTTTAAGTTTTTACACTAAAATTTTAGTACAAAAGTACAAAAGTATCTTTTTTAATGCTGTATTTTTTTCTTATTCTTTTTATTCTTCTTTATTTTTTTTTTCTGTTGCTCTTATTTCTTCTTTTAGGAGCATTGCTTCTCATATTAGACTTGAATGAACATGTTTGTAATGTATTACAATTTTATTTATTTGAATGAATGTAGGTTCATTCTCTTCCTAGTAATTTTGTAGCATTATGTATTTTATTTCTTTGTTTGAGTTTTTCTTGTTTTTATTATTATTAAGAGAGTAAAATAAGAAGAATAATGAGAAAGTAAAACAAGAAGAAAATGATGAATAAAAAGAAAAACAAGAAGATGATGATAATGAAGAAGAAGAATGAGGAGGAGGAGTTTTGAGTTATCATTAAGTAATTTTCATGTATTCTGGATTTAAATAAGGTGTACTTTTGGTCTGTGCTTGTTTTCAATTGAGTTTGTTTGTGTGTCGTCATCATTAAGTAATTTTAGTGCATTTTGGATTTAAATAAGGTGCACTTGTCTGTGCTTGTTTTGAACTGAGTTTGTTCGTGTATCGTCATCATTAAGTAATTTTGGTGCATCCTAGATGTAATTTCAATGCATTCTGGATTAAATAAGGTACAATTTTGGTCTAAACTTGTTTTGAACTAAGTTTGTTTGTGTGTCTCCGTCATTAAGGAATTTCGGTGCATTATGAATTTGAACTGTTATACATATAAGAAGAAGACGACAATGATGATAATAATGATGATGAAAGAGGAGGAAAAGAAAGGAGGAGATCGAAGAAATTCAAATGAGAAAAGAAAGATGAGGAGGAGATGGAGGTAGTGGTGTAGTGGTGATGATGACGACAATAATGAAAGAGAAAGATGAGGAAAAAAGAGGAGAAGAAGAAGACAACGATGACAAGAATAACGATAACGATGATGATGATGATGAAGATGGAAGAGAAGAAGGAGAAAAAGAAAGGAGAAGAAGAAATTTAAATGAAAAAGAAGGAGGAAGAGGAGGAGGAAAAGAAAAGAAAGAAATTTAAATGAAAAAAAAAAGAAGGAGGAGGAGGTGGTGGTGAAGGCAATGATAATAATGAAAGAGAAAGATGAGAAAAAAGGAGGAGGAAAAGAAGAAGTAGCAGCCACATGGGAGGAGGAGGAGGAGGAGGAAGAGGAGGAGGAAGAGAAGCGAATTAAAAACCCTTAATAATAACTTGGTTGGACTTGCTTATGTATTTTACTTGGTTGTAGAATACGAAACTGCATATGGTTATCGAGGGGATGAGTTAATTGAGGATCTCTGGATACTGACGCAAGTCTTCTAGACTTTCTACCCTTGTATTAAAACATTCAGAAGTTGCAAGTCACTGGTCTAAATTGACGGCACACATTTGTATGAAAAGTATAAAGGGGCTCTTTTAAATTCGGATCAAACATAAATACAACAATTAAATTACCTGAAATAGACTCATCACCCACATTATCACCTGAATAAGAAGCACGAACCACATCATCTCCTCTACCAGCCTGATTAACCTCATCCTCACATGCAAGAGTTTCATTAACAACATCGTCACCTGCACGAGTCTCATCAACCGCATCGGTGTTCTCCTCCTTATCACCCTCAGGCATAGAAATATGTGTTGGAGTCTCGCAACATCTAATATCTGTAAGAACTGGAATAACTTTTTTAATAAAATAATAATTTAATTGTCCGAAATAGATTCAAAAATATAAAAGTGTTCTTTTTGAAAATATATTTTTTTACAGAAATTTTTTGTAAAAGTGCATACTGGCACTTAAGCCGACAATACCGGCTCTAGTCTGACCGATACTGCGTATTGAGAAAAATAAGATTTTTTGAAAATTGAATTTATTGTTTGAAAGGACAAAAATAATTTAGAATCGAAAACCGGACGCTAATCTTAAAGGTTTTGGCCCAAAGTGGGCCAAACGGACCTAAAACGCTAACGGGTTGGACTGAGCCCAAGTTGGGCCCAAGTCCAACATATATTTCAATGAAATAACATGGTTTTGTAATTCTCCCTTAATTTGTGCTTAACTGTAAAAACATGTTTTTTAGGCCCTTAAATTGGTAATCTTAATTCATCTTTGATTCCATTCGATACCTTGATATGTTTGTTAAGTGATTTCAGGTTTAGAAGACAAAGATTGGATTGAGGGAATGAAGAAAAAGCATGTAAAAATAGAGAAGTCATGAAGAAATGAAGGAACTGCAAAGCTGTCAATCCTGACCTCTTCGTACTTAATCAATCATAATTTGAGCTACAAAGGTCCAAATGAGGCGGTTCTAGTTGGGTTGGAAAGCTAACATCTGGGACTTCAAAATGATATAAAATTTGGCATAGTTGTCTTGTCTGGCGTTTAGGGATGCATACATGTTGTTCCACGCGCACGCATTGCCGGATCAACATGACTCACTAAAAGCAACTCGGGGTCAGCGATTTCTGAAGCATTTGGGCCCAATCCAATTCATTTCTGATGCTATTGAACCCAAGGATTGAAGGGGAATGAACCAAGTAGTCATAGGAAAGTTTCCATGATGTTTTAGGATAGAATTCTAGAGAGAGACTCTCCTCTCTCTAGATTTAGGGTTCTTATTTCTATTTTCTTTTTTATCTAGATTTTAATCTTGTTTCATTTTAGTTTTTCTTTACTTTTATTTGTTCTAGCATTTTAGTTTATTTACTTCTCATGTTAATTTCTTATTTTTCTCTCTTTTATGTTGATGAACCATTGTTGGATATTGATTTCTTCTAATGCAATTTTATGTTTCCATGTCTTCTTTTATGTTTATCTTCATTGCTAATGTTGAAATCTTGCTTATGTTAGTCATGGATTTTGTTAATTCATGCATTTTGTGATGTTTACTTTTATTGCACTCTAGGTGTTTGATGAAATGTTTTCTCTAGTTTTTAAGTAATTTTCTTTACTCTTGGCCTAGGCTAAGGGAATTGAGTGACCTTGAGTCATTGGGTCTCATTGAATTGGTGATTTGAGAACCCTATGTGGTCAATTTGATAACTATTGACACTAGCCTACTACTAAGTCAATTATTAGCTAGGTTAGGACTTATGGATTGATGTTGATAAAGCCATTTGATATACTTCAAGCATAGAAGTAGAGTTAACGAGCTTGGTCCCTCATAATTATCAATGTATAGTTTGTAGATAAGGATGGTGTTCTCAATTACCTATGTCTAGCAAAGAGTATTTTTCCTTTCTTTTATTAATTCTTGTCATTTACTTTCTTGATTTTATATTTCCTTGTCCCTTTTATAAATCAAACCCCCTTATTCATTCATAGCCAATAATTGATCACTTCATTGCAATTCCTTGTGAGACGATCCGAGATTTAAATACTTCGATTAATTTTCATTGGGGTTTGTTACTTGTGACAGACAAATTTTGATTGGGAGGATTGTTTGTTGGTTTAGAACTATACTTTCAACGAGATTTCATTGAGAAATTCTTCACCAACACAACTTTTCTTCTCATCAAATGGCGCCGTGGCCGGGAAATTGCAATGGTGTTATATTATTGGCTATTGTGAATATGTGAATATGTTTGCCTTTTTTTGTTTGTTAGTTTTTGTTAGGTTTAGGATTTTGTTGCTTATTTTTGTTAGTTTTTGTTTTATTTGCTACTATGAATTCTCATCCCTTTGGCTATGAGTTTGGTTCAAACTATGTTGTAGGAAATGGAAGCTACAATGATAACATGCATCAAGAATGGAACAATCAAAGATGGGAGGAGCCTCAAGGAATTGATCAACCTCCTTGGCAACAACATCCCCCCGTCCCTTATAGGTATAATTCCACTCCTAATGCATATCAATCTAATGGATGTGGTGACCCTTATTGTGGTTGTTAACAACCACCACCATTTGCCTATGAACCACCCCTCAACATGGTTTTGAACCACCTTACTCACAAGTCGCCTACCACCAAACACCTCCATATGACCCTAACCCATATCCACCATACCAACCACCATATGAACCATACTTAGAGCCATCACCATTCCAACACCAATACTCCCATGAACCACAATTTTCTCATACACCACCTCAAAACTTTCACCAATATGAACCACCTTCCAACTAGAATACCTTTCCCTCAAACAATGAACCCTCTCTTCCACCACCGCCCCCCAATGAAGCCCTCATGCTAGAACTAAGAGATATTGGCTCTCATATCCAAAGGCAACAAGAGAGGACGGAAAAGGAATTTAAGAAGCTGGAAGCTAAGATAGCCACTATGAATGAAGCCATTAGTCACATAGCCTTCCGCCTAAGCTCATATGATCAAGGCACTCCCATTGTTAAATGTGGAGGAGCAATCAAGGAGCACAGTGAGGGAGTGAGTTTGGAACTTCAAGGTGAAGAAGAGGAGTTGGAGTAAGAGTTGACACAAGGGGAGAAAGTTGAGACAATTGAGCCAGAAGAAATGGTTGAAGACCTAGGAGATGTTGGATGTCCATGGAAATGTAGAATCAAAGAGCCCTCTTCCAAGAAGCTTGAAATTGATGTTGAGGAGGGTGCGCAACCTCCAAAGCATATCATGATTGAAGATTTTGAAGAGGTTGATCAAGAGATGGATTCAATCATTGATAAATTCTTATGTACAATTGAATCTTCCCCCATTAGGCTTGATATGGAGATTAAAGAAGAAGATACCTCACCTCCTATACCCTTGGCGAGCAATGAAGAAGAGATTGAATTGAAATGAAGCCACCAAGAGGAAGAGGTTGAGCAAGAAGCAAGCTCCATCATTGAAGACAACTCTACACCAAGTGACATTGGTGACCTTGTTGAAGATTCTTCCAATGGATGTGAAGTTGATGTTGAAGTGAACTTCACACAACCTCCAAAATTTGATTTAATTGATGATGATGAAGAGTTGGAAGAAGTTGACAAGCAAGGAGAAGTTGAAGGAAGTTGTCAAGAGGTGGAACTCATCAAGGAAGAGCATAATGGAATGGCACTTGCAAAACCATTCTTGCAAGGACCCAATCCGACCATCACCCTCTTCTGATAACAACAAATCTGTAATTCAAAGATATAAAAGAAAAACCTTTTTGCTATGAGGCCATGTAGAGAATGCACCCAGAGTTTGGTGGCTTCTTGTAATAACACTGGAATAACACGGTAACTCTATCACAATCCCTTACCTCCCTGTCTGAGAATCTTAGAATTTGGAACAGAGATATCTTTGGTCAGATAGGAAGGCAGAAAGTGCGTATCATGAATACAATAGAAGGAATTCAGAGAGCTAAGGCTTATGGAAAGAATAAATTCCTTGAAAAATTGGAAAGGGATTTGCAGACACAGTTAGAAGAGGTCCTTGATAAGGAATAGATCATGTAGAAGCAGAAATCGAGGGATGCATGGGTAGTTGACGGGGATCATAAAACACGATACTTTCACGCTAAAACTATAACTAGAAGAAGGAGAAATAGGATTATAAAATTGAGCAGCCAAACTAGAGAATGGATAGAAGATCAAGTTGCCTTAGAAAACTATGCAAGGAGTTTTTTTTTAAGTCGATGTACTCAGAAGTGGAAGTAATTCAAAATAAGTTGAGGACCAAAAGAACATACCCTACCTTAGAAGAAGCAATACAATGTAGTATGGATACCGTCCCTGATGCTGAGGAGGTAAGGAAATCCATTTTCAATATTGGATATTGGAAAGCACCTGGAATTGATGGATTCCCAGCCCTATTCTATAAGCATAATTCGAATATGCTTAAAATTGATATGCTAGAACATGTGCAATCTGTTTGGAATGATCCCTGCAAGATTAAGAATATAACAACACATTTATTTCCCTCATACAAAAAATACAGAACCCAGAATTTATCACACAATTTTGACCTATAGCACTGTGCAATATGAGCTACAAATGCATCACTAAGATCATCGTAGAAAAACTAAAGCCAACCTTGGAAAGAAGAATTGCACCGTACTAGTCCATTTTTGTACTGGGACAGAAAATTCATGATAACATTATTGTTGCAAAGGAGATTATGCACTCTATGCGAAAAAGTTGTGGAAGAAAAGGGTTTATAGCAATAAAATTTGATTTCGAGAAGGCCTACGATTGCCTTAACTGGAGCTATTTGAATGACTGTCTTGTGGAATTTGGACTCTCAAATAGAACGACCAATCTTATCATGGCTTGTGTCAAATCTGTTGAATACACCCTTTTATGGAATGGAGAAAAAACCAAAGAATTTAAACTGTCAAGAGGCATTAGGCAGGAAGACCCCATTTCTCCCTATCTATTTGTTATTGCGATGGATAAACTGTCACAACTTATTGAAGATAGTATGGAGAAATAGAATTGGAAGGGATTTAAAATTGGAAGATAAGGACCAATTATCTCACATCTTCTATTCGCAGATGATCTGTTGGTTTTTGCAGAAGCGAACCCTTCTCAAATTGATAATATTATGGTAGTATGGAGAAATTTGGCAAGGCATCGGGCCTTACAATCAACAGGGCTAAAACATCTATCATCTTCTCCAGAAATGTCAAGGAAGATTTGAAAAGGGAGATTAAAGACATATGCAATTACCAAGAACAGCCAAGCCTAGGAAAGTACCTTGGAGCTATGATAACAAACCATTTGGCTGGAAAAGAGAATTACAAGAATATTTTTGAAAGAGTGGATGAGTGACTCTGGCCAAGGCAGTTTTAACTCCTTTGGTGAATTATGACATGCAGCATTCTATAGTGCCTAAAGACGTGCTTTTAGAAATTGAAAAATCACAACGAAGATTTGTGTGGAGAGAAATACAAACTCAGAGAAAAGTTCACCTTGTGGGATGGGATACCATGTGTATGGAGAGAAGATATGGAGGGCTTAGCTTTAAGAGTCTAGAAAAGGTTAATGAAGCTTTTCAGATGAAAATCATTTGGAGGATTTTGAAAGAACCTGAGGCATTATGGGTTCAAGTACTGTCACACAAGTACACAAGATACTCAGATTCACATCATGCATTCGATAGCAAGAAAGCAAATTCTATGTTTTGGAGGGATATCAATAAGATATGGTAGCATCACAGAGACAAATTCTCATGGAGCGTTAAAAATGGAAGGAATATATCATTTTTTTGGGATAACTGGCTAGAAGGAAAGGGACCTTTTATTTAATATGTCCAAGGCAGTGTCACAGAAGAAATTAGCAGGAAGACAGTAAGTGATTTTGTAAATAGGAAAGGTCAATGGGATCATAATCTCGTTAAAAGCCTCCTCTCAGAACAAATTTTGTAGGTGTATCATGGAATAACCTGTCCCAAAATAAATTGCAGGAGATGATGTAGTCTATTGGGTGAACACAGCTAATGGATTGTTTTCTATGGCATCAGCATATAGAATCCTGAATCCTCAACAAGGGGGCGACGACCAAGTTTAGAAACGGATTTGGAGGGGGGATGGCCCTGAGAGAGTGAAAGTTTTTGTTTGGCTGAAAGTACACCAGCGACTCTTGACAGCAGAAAGGGAAGCAAGAATGTTTGGTGCATTTTCTTACTGTCACAGATGCAATGATACTGAAGAATCCCCTATTACATGCTCTGCGAGACTGTCCAACTGTGAGTAGGACATGGGTGGCACTAATACAACCTAGCAGCATTCCAAAGTTCTTTACTATGAATATACATGAATGGATTGATTTTAACCTAGATTATGAAATAGGAATAAAAGCCACCAAGGGGTGGAAAGAAATCTTCCTCATAGCTTGTTGGAAGATTTGGTATTGGAGAAACAAAGAATTAGCAGAACTCCCCTTCAAATTTTCTGAGAGTGCTTGATGCCAAGGCATCTTAGGCTAGTTTCACTAGCATTTTTCTGTTAGTTTAGTTGTTTTATGCATTTTCTTGAGCTTAAAGTAACCAAGAATGGTTAAATGAATAACAAAGCAATGAAACATCCAAACAGTATGATTTTGATGCAAATTCCATGAGTTTTTAGTTATATTACTTGAATGCTATGAATGGAAGATTTCTCATGAAATTTTGCAAGACTTTGATGCAGTTGTTTGGATGATTTCAGGGAAGAAGAGGCTAGGCAAGGAAGCAACAAAATCAATAAAGGAAGCTTGAATATCACATGTGGAGTTTAAGCTCCAGTTTAAGCTCCAGTTTAAGCTTAAACTGGAGCTTAAACGCCAAAATCATGAAAGCTGAGGAAAAGCTGAAAGTGGCGTTTAACCTCCAGTTTAACCTTAAACTGGAAGTTAAACACCAGAAATGAGAAATGCACCAGGGAGCATTCCCACGTTTAAGCTCCAGTTTAACCTTAAACTAGAGCTTAAACGTGTTCGACCAAAATTCTCCTCCAGGGTTGCTTTCTTCATTTCCACGTTTAAGCTCCAGTTTAACCTTAAACTAGAGCTTAAACGTGTTCGACCAAAATTCTCCTCCAGGGTTGCTTTCTTCATTTCCACGTTTAAGCTCCAGTTTAACCTTAAACTGGAGCTTAAACGTGGGAATGAAGAAAGCAACCCAGGAGGAGAAAAAACGCCGAACACGTTTAAGCTCCAGTTTAAGGTTAAACTGGAGCTTAAACGTGG
>NC_029776.3:31913985-31915249 GCF_000817695.3 Arachis duranensis
AGCATTCAGAAACCACCCATTCAGGCCAGCAATTTTGAACTCAAACCACAGCTAATATCACTGGTGGAGGATCATTGTTCATTTGGTGGTAGTGCTAATGAAGATCCAAACCAACATCTCACAAAATTCCTGAGAATTTGCGACACTGTGAAGTCCAATAGAGTCCAGGAAGATGCCTATAAACTGCTCTTGTTCCCATTTTCACTTAGGGACAAGGCAGCTAAGTGGCTGGAATCATTCCCAAGGGGGAGTCTAACAACCTGGGATGAGGTGGAAAGCAAGTTTCTGGCATGTTTCTACCCCCCACAAAAGGTCAATAGGCTTCGATCTGAGGTTCAGACTTTTAGACAACAAGATGGTGAAACTCTCTACGAGGCATGGGAGAGGTTCAAGGATTTGACAAGGAAATGCCCACCAGACATGTTCCATGATTGGGTGTAATTGCATATTTTCTATGATGGACTTTCTTATGAATCAAGGAAGGCTGTAGACCATTCATCAGGAGGTTCATTGAACAGGAAAAAGACTGTGGAAGAAGCCATTGAAGTGATTGAGACAGTGGCTGAGAATGAGTACTACTATGCTTCAGAGAGACACAACACTAAGGGAGTTATGGAGCTGAACCATGTTGATACAATTTTAGCCCAAAACAAGGTGTTTGCCAAGTAACTAGCAGAGCTCACCAGGAAATTAAAAACAAATCAAGTGGCTGCAATACACACGCAAGATCAAGAGGAAGTAAGCACTGAAGGAGGTGATTGGGAAGAGGCCAACTATGTGGGAAATCAACAAAGGCAACCATATGATCCACATTCCAACACTTACAACCCAGGCTGGAAAAACCACCCAAACTTTGGGTGGGGAAACCAGCAAACCCAACCACAAAACCACAAACCTTACAACCCTAACCAACATAACAATTCCACATACCAAAACTCCAACCAAAGATCATACCAAGCCACACAAAACACTTACTCCCAACCACCATATCATGGCCAAAATAATCAACCTGCCCAACCCAATCTGAACCAACAATTTCAAGATCAATTAAACAGGATAGAAGGAATGCTTGCAAACATGGGTCAGGACATAAGTGAGTTGAAAAACTTTAGGGACGATGTGAGATCAACCTTAAGAAACCATGGCGAAAAACTTAAGAGGATGGAGTCTCGGGTAGGAGAGCTATCTCAACAGGCCCCCAAGTCAACTGCAGTGTTCCCTAGTGACACAGAAAAGAATCCTAAAGGGGAACAAAAGGGAGAGA
>NC_029776.3:31917140-31917752 GCF_000817695.3 Arachis duranensis
GTTACCCTCTAGGGTTGCTTCTTCCATTTCCACGTTTAAGCTTCAGTTTAACCTTAAACTGAAGCTTAAACTGCAACTTAAACGCCACTTTTTGAAAGGGTTTCTGGGCCAAAGATATTGCAGTTTAAGTTAGCATTTGAGCACAAACATTGACTTAAACATACTCTGGTATGAAACCCAATTGAATATCATGGTTTATGGGATTGGGCCTGAAGAATTGATGATTCTGGAATTTCAATTTGTTGAGTCATGTGTCATTACTTGATTATCACTAAGTTGGCTCAATGAATGTTACAGAATTGGATCAGCAGCCTCATCAGGATTATGGATCACAAACCCAAAGCAAAAGGAAATCAGGGAAAGGCCTCAAAGCCCAAGAAACACAACAGAAGCTCAATTTAGAAAGTGTATAAATAGGATAGAATTTAAGTTAGTTGGGACTTGGACTTTTGAATTTTTTGATTTTTGCTAGTTTTCACACTTTTGTAATTGAATTCAGAGCTATGACTCACTAAACCCCTTTCATTGGGTTAGGGAGCTCTTATTGTATTCAATGAATCAATAATAGTTTTTATCTTCTTCTTCAATCTTTTCTCTTGAATTTTGTTAGAA
>NC_029776.3:31919424-31960623 GCF_000817695.3 Arachis duranensis
CTTTTCTCTTGAATTTTGTTAGAAAGCTTCTCGATCTAATTCCATTGGTTAGTTGTCTTGGGAAAGAAACTATCCATAATTGGAATCCTTCGGAACCTTGGGAAAGGAATGGAGGATTCATGCTAGAGAAGCTTTCTCACAGTGAATTGGATTGGGGTTTGGATGGATATTGTGACATGTAATCCTACCAAATTGTGGTTCGTGAAACTGTGTGGTATAATCAGTGATCGAGCATCATCTCTTCTTATGAACATTTAAACCAAGGGATTGGGAATTTGTTTGTTTTTAGAGAGAATTGGTGAGCCAAGGGATTGGGATCCAATCATATAAGATTGCCAAGCAAAATTCAATGAATGCATTGGTTGAGGAAGGGATAAAAATGTTTTGATTCGGAGATCTCAATATCTCCTGAAACCCAATGAATTCCCCATTTCTGATCTACACTTTCTCTTTACATTCTGCAATTAAATTCATGCAATCACCCCGATCCCTTTTAATTTCAGCAATTTAGCTTCTCGCTCTTTAATTCATGCAATTTTACATTCCGCAATTCTCATCTAAATATTGATTCCGCTCAACTAGAACACACTTCTAATACGAATTGCTCACTCAACCAATCCTTGTGGGATTCGACCTCACTCTATTGTGAGTTTTTACTTGACGATAACCGGTGCACTTGCCGGAAGGAATTTTTGCCGATTGTGCAACTTCCTAAAATCGTAGCTATCAAGTTTATGGCTTATCAGTGCTACGATGATTATTTGGGAGACAACAATAGCAATGAAAGAGGCCTACAAAAGAAGAAAGGAACAAGGAAGCACGTCCACTTGGGTGCGTAAGAATATTTGATGGAAGCTACCGGAAAGAGAATGGGTAAAATTAAATACTGATGGGGCAATGTGTGAAGAAACAGGAAGAATGAGATGTGGAGGAATCATAAGAACGCAGTTGGGAGAATGGTTACGAGGCTTTGTGGCGAGATTGAGGAAGTGCAATAGCATTCAAGCTGAGTATGCAAGGGTCATTCATGGCCTTGACATGGCGTGGAGCCTGGGCATGCAAAGGGTTATTATTGAGATGGATTATAGTGAAGGACTTGAAAGCATAAACAAAGGAATTAAGGATAAATACTATCACAATCCTCAGTTGCAACAAATTTTTCAAAGGGTTAATAAGCCATGGGAATTAAAGTTTCAACATGTTTATCGAGAGGCCAATCAAAGCGCAGATTGGATGGCGAAGAAGGGTTGTGGTATGCTCATGGGATTCCATTTTATAGATCAACCACCAGAAGTAATTGTTCCTATGCTCAGTGATGATGTAATAGGGGCCAATGTACCACGTCCAATTAATAGCTCTTAGTCTGTTTCTTTTAGGCTTAAGCTCCGCCACTCAACAAAAAAATGGAAAGGGAGGACTCTATCTCCAATGTGGCAGCTCCAACCACTACTCCTTCTTCATCTCTAATAACTATCCCTGCTCCACTCCTTCCTCATTAATAACAGCAGCATAAAAAAGGACGAGCTTTGGCTTCCTAGTGGTGAGTTTTGTAGCTGACTCGGTGTTGTTTCTCTCGCAACTTTGGTTTTGATAAAAATCTGCATTGTCTTCTCCACTATAATTTCAAGTAAAGATTCGTCTTTATAAAAAATGATTTTGTTTTTTTTCACCCAAAAATTGTGCGGCCAACATAGAAAAAACCTTCTTTTTTCTATGTCAATTTAATTCATCATCTGTTCGATCTATTGAGGCAAAGACGATGGAGGTGGCGCTTCAGTGCGGAGCGTGAAAGGAGAGATGAACCAAAACTCTCTAAACCACCTGCAATCTTTGAATAGGTGTTCTTTTATCTCCTCTCTCTCCCAACACCTAGGACATAGAGAAATGCATCTAACCCCTCTCATCTGTATATTGATTCTTGTGGGTAGGAAGTTATTCAGAGTTTCCACTCTTCAGATAAAATTCAGCATTCTCACTGGTATCTTTTGTTTCTAGATTTGATTCCAATTTGGTGTTGCTCCTTGGTTTGGATTGCTGTTTTGGGTTTGATTTTGTGCTCGAACTCAGATTTAAACTCTCCTATTTTACTGAGACTCCAATAGTAGTTGTCATCTTGTGTTTGAATATTTGTTGATAGTACTAGAATTTGTGATGCTTCAAAAGGTAGATTTAACGCCAGGGCTATTGTACCCCATAACTATCAGCAGCCAGATTTAACGCCACTTTTTCAGGATGATGCTCAAGAAATACCTCTTCTTCATTGCTCTCCAATATGAAGTTCGCTAAGGTATCAGCCACTTTCTTGGCATTTCTTATTACATGTACCACCTTCACTCCAGTTCATTTCTATCATCTTTTGAATTTTAAGAATAGGTCTGGTCAGCTCTGAATAAGTCTCTAGAGGATTTTTTATTAGGTTCACAGCCCCTTTTGAATCTGTCTCCGCTATGATCTATTTGATTCCTTTTCCCCATGTGATTTTTTGTCCTATTTTAGTAGCATGGATCTCTGTTTCAATGGCCTTCTTTATCACCAATTTTTTCGTAAATTTCCAAAACCATACTCCAATCTCATCCCTTAGTGACCCTTCAAAATATGTCGGGCCTGGTGGTTAGTATTTATTTTTGGTGTCTAAGGAGAAAAAAAAAGAAAAAAAAGAAACAAAGCAACAAAAGAAAAGACAACAACAAAGCTAAGAAACCAAAGCAATAGCCAAATCTTTCTGGATTAGGTGTAAGGTCTCTTTAGGTGGATCAAACCACTCCGAATGAACATCCCCTCTTCTTACAATAGTTCTAATAAGATAATCATCAACCAAATTTACTATTCGCAGCAAAGGAACAACCCTGGCCTTCCACTTTCTTTCCAATAATTCAATAATTTTGCAAATAAAATCCTTACCCCTGGCATGGTCCATAGCATTCACATTGTAACACCCTACCATACAGAGTCTTATGCTTAAGTCATAATTCAGAGATGGCAAGGTATTACGACCTCTAAAAATAAAAATTTAGTATACGTAGTAGTGGAAACAATGTTTATAACTAGGAGCCTTTGAAGAAAAGGGGTAAAACAAAATTGTAACTCAAAAGCGCAACACTCTGATTGATAATGTAACGAATAAAGGAATAAGCTAAAGCGAGATTATATATATACAAAGGAGTGCCAAAAACAGGAATATCAAAACTCAAAATCTGGTCGCGAAGATAACCAGCCCGAGCATAAAAAAATATATACATGTAAATAAAATAAGAAACCCTAAGGAGACCCAAAGAGACATAAATACAGAAAACATATTCTCCTAAAACCACCTCTAAGAGGAGTCATCACAGTTTATATTATTTAGTAGAGATAAAAGTATCTAAGAAAAACATATAAATCAAAATAGAGTCCCGAGAACCAAGGATCTTCGCTAATCCAGAAGACTCCAGCATGCTTCAGCAAGAAGCCTCACGTCCTGCATCTGAAAACTACAAAATTCGGTGAGAATCGGAGGTTCTCAGTATGGTAACAGTGCCCACATATCTAACATGTAATGTCCTAGGAAAGCCAAAGGCAATCCTAAAACTCCCAACAGATAATTCAACACTTATAAACAGGCTAAACCATAAATGGCAACTGACTAAAGATCTTCAGTCTAACTAATACTTCCCTTTCTAAATTCTTCAGACCTTCCAACCACCATCAGGAGTACAATATGGCAAACACAGTTATATTAGACAAGAGATATGCAAATAGGAAACAGATACGTCATTTAGACAATTAGCAAGTAATATGCAGTCAATTAGGCAATTCCAAACAATTCACATAGTATGCATATGATGAATGCCTATTCTAATGGCTGATGATATCATCTGTCGGTTATATAGCCAACCTAACAAGTCCTGGTAGCTAACCATTGGACTGTCCCTTTGTCATGCATCCCCAACTTGAGTTATTCTCGATCATCATCATGATCATAATCATAATCACACAACACCCACACTGATGTTTGGGGGCGAGCTCATCCAAAACTTTCACAGTGTCCAGCCACACTTACGACATAGGGTCAGCAGAGTATCGAGTCTCCACCTGGAGCACATGGTGGCTAGCCACTGCTTTCATCCAGGGAAACTCGTATCTCAGATAGTGGAAGTGCAACATTCACATTTTATTCAATAAGCATATATGCAATTATACTCAGCCCTAATCAACAATGGCTCTGCCGTAATTTGGAAATAACTCAGCCATCTGGCTCATAATTCAATCCATATCTAGCCAATGTATTAACAAATACAACCCTTCGGCTCATAGCACATAAAGCACTTCCACCGCCATCCTCCGTATCTCATACGATCATCTTGATCATCATTGATCATTAATTCTCCCCTTTCTTCATTCACAAGTTACCACATGCCCTAGCTTCTTTCCCATTGCTAGGCATATCATATTAATTTTAAAACACAAGGGGTGAGATCAGAGACTTAGAGTGTGAATTTTGACTTTTAAAGCTAAAAAAAACTCAACTTTGGGATGAAAACAGGGTCACGCGTGCACATCACCCACGCGCACGTGTGGAACGCCAAAAAGTTTATCGACGCGTATGCGTCGCCCACGCGCACGCGTGGATGGGAAGACAGCCAAGTGACGCCAACGCGTCAGCCACACGTACGCATGGGTGTGGTTTGTGCCCCACACACAAAACTATCACATTTCTCGGACAACTCTCGGGAAGTTGGCTGGGCATTTGGTGCAGCTCACCGATGCGTACGCGTCGGCCACGTGCACGCTGGGTGGTGAAAACAACGCGTACGCATCTGTCACACCTACGCGTGGATGCGCGTTCTGCCAAAAATGTTTCTAAGTTAAAAGCTGCAGAATTTACAGTTTCAAACCCCAATCTTTTGATGGGCATAACTTCTTCGTTTCAAATCATTTTTCGCCCGTTGTTCGAATGGCATAAACATCCTGGATCTAATTTCATTTTTAAACAAGTTTGGCACAAAACAAAGATCCAGAGTCTAAGTTATGCTCCGTCAAAGTATGCCCAAAAACTATATTTTCGTATAAAACCACAAAGTGTCATTTTCAAAACAAACCAATTTCAACAGTTTTCAATATCAACCCAAAACATACCAAAATTTAACCTCAAACCTCCTCAACTCATACATTAATATTTCATCAAATTCATAACCACCATCCCACCATTTTAACCCATCTCAATCAAATGGCTAAATTACAAACACATTAACATGTCATACATCCTTCCTCATCCCAATTTCCAACAACACCATTTCCAATCAACCATCATTACACATAATCAATATCATACTCACCATCAACATGGTTTCACCTACATTCAACCTCAATCAATCATCAAGCACATATCACAACATGCATATCTCTCATGCATCATGCCATCAAGGCATCAATAATCATAATCACATATATGACCACATCATATATCTCAACCATTCAACAATATCAATAATTCAATGCCTATCTTAGGGCCTCTAGCCAATAATTCAATGCCTATCTTAGGGTCTCTAGCCAAAGTTTTCACACCACATTACATTTTAGATACAGAAAATCGAGACCATACCTTAGCCGATTTTTTGCGCTCAACCGGAGCACTTCCAAATTACTTGTTCACAAGCTCTCAAGGTCTCAACACTTCCAAGAACATATTTTTGACACACCAAAATCCTTATCCAAACTTTTCAAGATCTCAATCAAGATTCAATATCCACATACACACTACCTACGCCACAATTATCATACCCAAACACAACAACTCAATATCCAAACGTCATAGAACAAAAAATTCCACTAGGGTTGAGAATCTTACTACAACCAAGGTTCAAGGAGACAAGATTAATCTTCTCCTTCAAGAGAATTGGGACCTATAACAGTAAAAAGTCCAAAATCTCAACACTTTTCTCCATGAAATTCAAAATTAAAGGATAAAAAATTGAACTAAAATTGTAGCTTACCTCAAGAACAAAGTAGTGGGTTTTGTAGAGATCTTCGCGGTGAACGCGTGGCCGCAAATAATGCGGCAATCGGAACTCTAGATCAAAAGTTATGGTGGTTTAAATATCAACCAAGGGTTAGAACTTGAGAGAATGTTCTTCCCCCTTCTTTTCCCATTTTCAGCGTGAATGAAAGCTTAGAAAGGAGAGAGAGTGCTGAAAATTATGGTTTTAGGTTCAGTTTGCTTGGGCCAAGGGTCCAATATGGGTCCGGTTGGCCCGGTTTGTCCCGTTCGGTCCAATCTTGGTCCGATTTCTATAAAATTTGTATCGAAATTCTTGTTTCAATCTCCTTTACCATATTAAGCCATAAAAATCACATTTTTGGCTTTCTAGATTAAATTCTCATTTATGGGTTAATTAGTCATTAATTTATCAGATTTTACACACATTACGAAGGATGAGGATAGCCTCCAGGTAGTCCGTCTCACAGATAATGTCTCAAAATCCCGCATCTAAACCAAGATCAAACCACTAAAAATAATAAAAAAAGTCACCGCTAAGAGCAGAATCCATCGACGATGCTCCAGAGCATCTTTTTGGCGGTTAGTATTTATTATAAGGTTTAATTACTTTATTGGTCCCTATAGTTTCACAAAATTTTTAATTAGGTCCCTATACTTTTTTTTATTTAATTGAGTTCTTGCACCAAATTTTTTTTAATTGAGTCCCTATACTTTTTTTTCCTTTTATTTGAGTTCCTGCACTATTTTTTTTTTTAGTTGGATCCCTATACAATTAAGCCAATTACTATCAAAAGGGACCTAATTGAAAAAAAAAATTAGTGCAGAGACCCAATTAAAAAGAAAAAAAATATAGAGACCTAATTAAAAATTTTACGAAACCATAGGGATCAACAGAGTAATTAAACCTTATTATAATAGTTGATGAGTGTTTTAATTTTATAAATACTTTGTATGTTTTATGGTTTCACACAACAATTCAATATACATATTTTTATTTCTTTAGTCTTTTGTCTTGAGTTCTAATAAAAATTAATAATAAAAGGTATATTTATTATTCAGGGTTAATAGTCAAATTTGTTCCTAAAAGATCACTTATTTTTTAAATTAGTCCTCAAATAATTTTTTTTAATCATATTAGTCCTTCAAAGATGAAACGTAAGTCAAATTGGTCCTTTCGTTAGTTTTGATGATGACGTGTCACGTTAAGTGCCACGTGGCATAATGATGTGGTAGGTAATGTCACGTGTCACAAGATGATTGGTTGACGTGTCATGTCAGTGACACCTGTCACGCCGTGTGTCACTTGACATACAAAAAGTTATTTATAATCAAAATAGCCCCTGAAAGTTTTGAAATAAGTCATTTTCATTCCTAAAATTTTAAAAATTAATCAAATTAGTCCTTATATGATTTTTTTTATTTTTTCTTTATAATATTAAATTTCAAATATTTTTATAGTACTAATTTTAATATTATTTTTTTATACCTTAATAAACAAAATTCTCTTTACATAAAATAATAAAAATAATTATGTTAAAAAATTATTTTGTCATTTGTATTTTAAAATTATATATTTTCAAATTATAGGTTGTGTAGTTAGTTTTGTAGTATTTTAAAATAACTACTATATTTATTTAGTGAGATCTAAAATATTAAAATATTTAAAATAACTACTATAATTAATCTTTTAGATCTCACTAAATAAATATAATAGTTATTTTAAATAAATTATATTAAAATATTAAAATTCAGCAAGTGATCTCACAATTGGTTTTTCAATTATTGAGTTCTATTATATAAATTAAACAATAATAAAAATGATCATTTTAAAAAAAACAAAAGATTTAAATTTTAAAATAACTACTATATTATTTAGTGAGATTTAAAATATTAAATTGTTAAATATATAATCAACAATAATTTGATAAACTCATTTAAATAAAAAAATTCACTATAAAAAAACTACAATTTGAAAATATAAAATTTTAAAATACAAACGACAAAAATACAAATGACAAAATAACTTTATAATAATATAATTATTTTTATTATTTTATGTAAATAAAATTTTATTTATTAAGGTCTAAAAAATAATATTAAAGTTACTACTATAAAAAATATTATAAATTTAATATTATGAACAAAAAATAAAAAAAAATTATATAAGGACTAAGTTGATTAATTTTTAAAATTTTATGGATGAAAATGACTTATGTATGGACTTTTAAGGACTATTTTTATTATAAATAATTTTTTTTACATGTCAAGTGACACGTGGCGTATCAGGGGTCACTGACCTGACACGTCAACCAATCATTTTGTGACACGTGGCATTAACCTATTACGTCATCATGCCACGTGGCATTTAACGTGACACGTTATCATCTAACTAACAGAAGGACCAATTTGACTTACGTTTTATCTTTCAATGACTAATATCCCTAAAAAAATTATTTGAGAGTTAATTTAAAAAATGAGTAATTTTTCATGAACAAATTTAACTATTAACCCTTATTATTCAATAAACATACATTTTAAAAAAAAAAATCATTTTCAAAAATTTATTAAACATTATTTTTGTTGAGAGTTATTTTAATATAATAATATTTTAACTAAAAGTAAATATGAGATTACATACGAAAAGTCTGTAAACTCTTTTTTTTTTTTTTTCTAAAATTAAGAGTGAAATTTAAATTCACAATCTTTTGAGTATAGAAAATTTATATCATACAAAAATTCACAAACTCTTATTAATAAATCATATAAAAATAGTATACACGAGAATATATTATACTTATCATCATCATAATATTTGTTTTCTAATAAAGAAATGTCACCAATATATATATACCAGAAGAAAGTTCGTACAGCACACGAGCTGAAACAATCTCTGTCATTTGCCATTTTTTACACTATTGAAATAACTAATAGAGAAAAATGCTAGTTAAACAAGCTAAGTTATTTTTGTGTAATAAAGTCTAGTTAAACTTTTTTTTCTTTTTTTTACGTAGCTCCTTTTGTTTCTTAACTAAGATTTTTAGTTATCAATCCTTAACTCATTAAACTAACTTACTTGAATTTTGTTATCAAAATGACTTAATCATCTGACATTACTAATTAGTAAATTATATGCTTATAAGTTCTAACAAATTCAATTAAATTTATTTTTTTCTATAATGTTGATAAAGAACCATATAGAATAACAGAGGCAAGACTAAAAAATTGAAAGATTTAACAACCTATCATGAGTCTATTGGGATTAATATCTAAAAAAAAAAATCTGAAGCCAACATTTTAAAAATAACCTTATGAGATTTTGCGCTCTCTCACTATATGAGTTAGTTCGTTGAGAGTTGACTTGGAAAAACCATCATCACAAAAGCGAGTTCATATGGTGGAAAAGTCCAAGACTTCAAAGCTTTTTGTGTTGACCCACCGATGTCGAACTCTTTTTCAGGTATTAGTCCCACTAAACTCATAACTCAAATCAAAAATATGATATTTATTCTAACAAAATCTCGATTCCAAAACACTTGACATGGGAACCATGTTTTCTTTAATAGAAAATCCCATACTAGAGCAATAAAAACCTTTTTTTTAACAGAAAAAACTTGAAGCTAAATTTATTTGATCCATGATAGTGTACTTAAACATTTAATTATATACCACATAAATTAAACTACCTTACTCAAGACTTCAAGCATTCACCATATAATCTTCTCATAATACTTTGCGTTAGAAATTTTGTTTTTCTGTGTCATTTTAAACCCATAAAATTAGTTCATATTGAAAAAATATTTAAAATCTAAACTAACTAAATATATATCTTGTTTATAATCAAAATCGACAATAGTTAACTATCTGTAGTCAACCAAAGAAGCTATTTACGATCTAATATTATAATAATTAAATAACTTAAAAATTATATAATATAAAGACCGTTACATTATAGATACAAAGATGTTTTTAGATTGTTCATTAAATCACAACTCAAGAAAGAGGAAAACAAAGCAACTATGCCTCGTAAAACCGCAAATGGTAAAAACCTATTATGACAGACAGAAAATTTTCTACATGATGCAATTCCAATGATCTTGTAGACTCTCCTCCTCCAAAGACCTTTTGTTGTTGTAGCTCAGGAGGTTGGCACTTTGGGCTCTTCCAACCATTTCCCCACATTCAGCAAACCAGTCCCATCTCATTGACGAAGAGTCCTCCAAGTCTAGGGCCTATCTCGCAAGATCGAACTTCTTGTCTTGTAAATAGTCGCCCTCTCTCTAAAAACCTATCGAAAGCACATTGCAGCAAAAGTAGTAAGACAACAGGATGAAAGCTTGATAGTCAATCACGTAGGCAAATCATAATACGAACTGATTTGTCTTTACACGAGCAAAACCATATTGGCTTCGCTTCTGCTTCAGTCATCCCATACAGTCTAAGAACAGTCTATAATAAAAAATAAAAATAAAAATATGAATTAGACAAATAATTCACCTCCTTCATAAATAAAAATAAAATATCAGCTTAAACATATTTGAGCACAAATGTCAGTGGTTAAACAACTTACATTTCCCTCAATGTGAGTGTATGCCACTTCCAGAGTTTCCTCCTTAGTGCACACCCAGACATTGACTGGTGCGGTGTGCAATCAGATGAACTCGATAACAAATAATCCTCCCAGCAAATAAGTGATGTCATTTCGTCAGTATGCCCATTAAGTGTCATCGTGCACTGTAATGTATCAAGGTCTCAAACCTCCAGATAGCAGGACAACAAACATTTCAGACCCACTATTGGTTTAGCAAAGAAGAATGAAACAAGCTTGCATAGCTAAGAGGAGAATATTGTGTAAACCACCAAGACTAATCATGACCAAATTATGAATGAAATTATTTACGAAAAACAAAATATTTGCGAGGATAGTGTAAAAGCTCCACATGAAGCATATCTCACATTGAAATAAATAAACAAACAAACACAGAAAACACTACCTTAATGCTATGGTCCATGGACCCAGAATAAAGCATCTTGTAGCATCCAATAGCAATAAACCACCGGTTTAGTATGGCCACTTAGTGCTGCAACCGGTTCGAAAGGAGATTCAGCTTTGGGATCACAGTTGCATCTCAAAGAATAAATAGCACCATCCTGCAATTTAAATAAACAGATTATTGAAAAACTAATAGACAACAGAAACTAGCCGAAATATGACAGTTTTAATCAAACAACAAAAGTAGCACATGGCTATCTATAAACAAAGGTTGAATTACAACAACCATAAATCACTACAAGGTAATTTACCTCTGCTCCAGCAAGGAGGATATCATTGCCAACATTCACGGAAAGGACTTGTCCTTTAGGTCCATCAAAAGTAACATGTGCACCGGTCTGAATATTCCATGCCTTAACGACAACCACAACCAAATTATCAGCATACAGTTAAGACTCCTATACACAAGATATCATTGTCACAATAAAACAAATGAGTGAAGTATGCTTTTACCTTCACAGCATGCTTTACAACAGCAAAAATCCATTGCCCTTCAGATATTAGAGAGTAACATCAGAATCAACATTTATGGTATTAACACAATGGCCAGTTGCAATCCCACACCCGAACTGTGCCATCAGTGCTACTAGAATAGAGTTTGTCTGAACCAGACGGCAGTGCGATTCCAGTGACAACCTGTCAACAAAAATTTGATACTTAACTATTCTACCAATATTGGCACAGTAGGATCTAATTCAATGGCTAAGTAATTTAATCAGAGTAAACATTTCAGAAAATAATTTTATTAGCACCTAAATTTATTTCCCTACGAAATTAATGTACCATCCAAATTCATAAACCAAGGCAATTCACTAAAGAGTTAGCTCAGTAAAAACACTAAACAAAATATACTTTCAGGTGTTAATACCATATAATAAAGGTGAAATGAGACATGCATACCGTCTTGTGTTCATGAAGCTTTGCAAGTGTAGTAAACTCATCACCATAAAACCATGAATGCAAATTCTGACACAGGTAACCATGCACACTGTTGTCAGTCATCCAATATTTACAGATACTGCGTGATTCCTCCACGGGAGCCATAGCAACAGGGGCCACATCTTTAGTCTTTTCAATCAATACTGCCGTTTGTTCACACTTGGGTGGCTTCTCAATAGACAAACAGCTTTAATTTCACAATTTGCCGGCTTCTTGACAGTCTTTGCTTCACAATTTGTTGGCTTCTTATTCTTAATACAGGAACTGCTCATCTTCTCAACAGAAGAATGTGGCTTCTTTGAATGCTTATATGTCGTATTGGAATTATAGTATACATTGGATGCAATGTTGGTAAGCTATGCGAAAATCTACAAGGATTTCTGTTGCATCTCCCAGTTAGCCAGTACATACATGTTGGTAATGTTGTACGATCAAAACGTTCAGTCCTCCTTGCTGTTGCTATAACAACCATAATACTACTAAACAAAAACAAATTCCAGATAACATTAGGCACACGGTATTCCCATCAATAAGACCTTCATTGCTCATTGATCTCTTTCAAAACCCAATCACAAAACTGCAGAATGCATTCCCTCAATTTTGTTACCCCGCCCCAAAAAATCTCCATCAATCCAAGGCAACTCTAAGAGAAGAAAGAAATTTCATAATGACAATAATTATATTGTTTGATGAGAAATTAAACAAAACACCCCTCAACTAATTTAACCTTACTCTCCAATCCATCAAACTATAGTATCACAGACGATAATGAAATTAAATGGAACCCTAAAATAAAAATCCAAGTTTTCCACCAGGAAATGGTGTGGAGCTTCGCAAAATAGGAAGAAAAAGTAAACCGAGAATTCCAAAGAAGGTAGCGTTCTAAGAAGCAAACCTGAGTAGAGAGAAGCGGAGTAAATGATCAAATTAGTCATAAAATTAGTCTTTTGAAATATTTTTTTAATTAAATTTGTCCTTTAAAAATTTTAAATTAGTCAGGCTTTGCATCACTTTTATTGTTAATGGTATTAGAATTTGTAGATGTAATACATTGAGTAACATCACAACACACACCTAGTAATTCTAATTGACTATTAACATAACTAATTTATAAAATTAGATTAAATCAACTCCAAATTAAAGAATTCTAATGGTTCAAATTCTCTTATCAATTAAGTTTTGATTTAATCTAATTTTATAAACTTATTATATTAATAGTCAATTAAAATTTTTATCTTTTAAATGTGTATTGTAGTATTATTTAACATGCCAAATTAGTAAATTTTGACACCGACAATAAAAAAAAAGTAAGGGAAAAATTAATATAACTAATTAAAAATTAAAAATCTTTAAAAGATGAATTTAATTAAAAAAAAATTCTAAGACCAATTGAAGATCCGGACTAATTTGACCATTAAGTCAAAAGGAAAGTGTTTGTATATCAGTGAAAAGGGAAATTGGAGTGAAGATCCTTTATTTATAGGTTATGTTTGACGCTGAATAGTTACAATGTTAAAGATTTTGGCAAGTCCGACGGCCTTATTGATCGCTTCTTTTTCTTTTTTCCCTTCAAGAGTCTCACCTGGCTTTTCAAGCCAACTAAAACCAGACTCCTGTGAACATTTTTCTCCTTCATCACCTTCCTCAAGTTTCCAACCTGAGCCCACTCACCATCAGCTGCATAAATATTAGATAGTGTTACAAAGCCGCCAGGTCCTTTTAACTGTATTTTCATTAATTCATCCGCCATCGTTTTTGCTAAATCACTTCTTCCATGTATATTGCACCCATTCAGGAAAGCTCCCGCAATTGATTCTGTCACTTGAATTGGCATCATCTTGAGAAATTTGCTTCAACTATCTTTCCAGAGCGACAGAAGAGATCAACAACGCAAGCATAATGCTCCAAGGTTGCCTCAATCCTGTAATGATCTTTCATTAATCTAAATATCTCTAAACCTTTTTGCACTGAACCACTATGGCTGCATGCTGAAAGAAGACTTGTAAAAGTAACTTCATTTGGCTGCAAACCTAGCTCTTGCATTTTTCTAACCAGCTCCAAGGAGGAATCAATCATCCCATATTTCCCATAGCAATCAATCATTGCATTCCATGATGCAGCATTCTTATTTGGAATGTTGTCAAATACATTCTACGCATTTTTTAAATTCCCACATTTTGAGTACATGTCAATAAGAGCACTCGCAATGAAAACATACAAATCAATGAATTTCTCTTCCCCATATAATATAACCTGATGATCCCCATGCAGGAAGCAGTGCTGCAATAGTTACTTCATTAGGTTGAATCCCTGAATTTAGCATCTCCCAAAACAACATCAATGCTTCCATGTCTTGGTGATTCTGCACGAAGCCAGAAATCAACGCATTCCATGCAACCAGATCAGGAACAAGCCCCTCTTTCTTCATTCTATCCGCAAAACCAAAAGCCTTGCTTTTATCATATCATAACATTCCACGTGAACTCATTTGGCTTCAATCCTTCCAACTTCATCCTCTCAAACAACACTAATGCTTCCTAAATCTTCCCCGAGTTACAAAACCCACAAATCATCAATGTCCACGAGGCAACATCTCTTACAGCCATTCTATCAAACACTTGGCAGGCATATGAAACCCGTCCACATTTACAATAGATATCTATGAGAGCATTGGCAACAGAGACATCATCTTGAAAACCCATCTCGCAAGCCAATGGCATGTACCTGCATCCCCTTGTTCAGATCCATTAACCCAACGCAGGCCTTAAGAACAATGGGAAAGGTGAACTTGTTGCCCGAGTGACCAAGTTGAAGCATCGAACGAAAGTACCAAAGTGCATCATCATAGTAACCGTTATAGGCCAAACCAAGAACCATCCAATTGAAAGCAAAGACATTTGGGTTCTCAATTTTCGGGAACAAAAGCCTTGCTGATTTAAGATCACCACGACTAGCATACACAGCAAGAAGCTTTGAACTCAGAGAGAAAGTGTTCATGTTGGTTCCAGAAGTAAGCAACGTGGCATGAACCTGCATGCCAGGTCTTAAGCCTTTGGCCTTCAAGCATTTCTGCAGAAACAAAGCAAATTCATGAGAAGACCACTGCAACTTTCCAAATTGCCAGTTTTTCATTGTACCTTGATTTATTTAATGATATCAACATTGAAATTTAAAATGGGGAAGTTCTGCAATATGGATAAATATCTAAAAGGAAACTGCATATCAAAATTAAACAAAACAGATTCAACAATCAACTGCGTTTGCCGGGAGTCGAACCCGGGTCTATTGCTTGGAAGGCAATTATCCTAACCGTTGGACTACAAACGCTTTGTTGATGACGAACGCAAAGAAGACGTGACAAGACCGAGATCGACAACGACGACCAGTCCCAGGACCTGCTTCTTCTGCCGCCGGCAATGACGATCGAAGGGAAGGCGCGCGACTGAGTACAAGACGGTGACGAGACACGGAGGGCGATGACGAGCTTGAGTGCGAGAGCAGAGACAGAGAGACCAGAGACGAGAGAGGGAGAGAGCTTGAGAGCCAGTGAACCAGAGTGATAGAGATTAGAGAGCTGGAGCTTCAGTCAAATTTTTAAAAAAATTAAACACGACCCATTCCGGTAGTGGTGCATACGGGGCCGACTTGACTCGGATTTAGTCTTAAATAATGATAAGGTATAGTTTTTAGATTTTTACTTTATTTTAGATTCAGTAAAATACTAATTACCACCCTAAAAAGGATTAACATTAGAGGATATTATTGTAAACTCTTTTTATAAAAATGCATGATATCTTTTATATTTGACAATGCAAAATTTTTAATATTTTCATCAGACAAATTAAATTTATCACAATTTAATAAAAAATTAATTCAACCAATTATCTCAAGTCATAAAATATTTTTTAAAGTCATGAAATACACAGATAAAATAAGAGTAATTCATTCATATAAACCAAAAAAAAAATTTTAATTATCTAAATCTTCCAAATACAAAAATGTTACTTGAATATCTCGTTCAGTAATTCTATATAAATCAAATTTAATGAATTTAAATTAGACTTGTTAATAGTAAATCGAATCTAATAGATTCGAATTACTTAGTTCGATTTCAAATATAAATCGAATTGAATGAATTTGAATTAGAACAAACATTAGTAAATCGAATCAATGAATATCGATTTACATGTACACTACTAAATCGAATTAAAAAACTTCGATTTAGCCTCTGTAGTAAATCGAATTCATTGACTTCGATTTATACATGCTTCTGGCTAATAGTAAATCAATCCCATTAGCTTCGATTTACCATAAATACATTTACTCAAATTTCAAATTCCAAATACAAATACATCTATTCAAATTTCAAATTTATTAAAGAATACATTTACTCAAATTTATTAAGGAATACATTTACTCAAATTGCAAATGAAATAATACTCTTCTACACACGATTAATAATTTAAAAAATTAAAAAATAATATTATCCAAAAATTTATGAGACTTTTTCAAAATATTTATGATCTTTTAAAATTGATTGTATAAAATTTGAATTTTTTTGTATTGATCTTTATATAAAATACTTATATTATTATAATTATTCATTTTGTAATAGAATACAACTAAAATTTTTTAGGGTAAAATATACTTTTTGTCCCTGAAATTTGGCAAAAGTTTTAAAATACCCCTAAGTTTTATTTTATTTCAATTTTGTTCCAGAAATTTTCGATTTGCATCAAATATACCCTCGACAGCTAAATTTTCAAAAAATTTAAGACCAATTTAATAATACTGTATGAAAATTATGCTTGATTTGTTTGTGTTGAGGGTTGTTCTTATGAAATTGTTGTTGAATTGGTTTTGAATTTTTTTGAAAAATTAGCCATCAAGGGTATATTTGATGCAAATTGAAAATTTTTGGAACAAAATTGAAACAAAATAAAACTTATGGGTATTTTTGAAACTTTTATCAAATTTCAGAGACAAAAAATATACTTTACCCAATTTTTTATTATAAGCATTTTTTGTAATTATTGTAAATAATTTTATAAAATTTAAAAATAGCTTAAAAGATGTTATGAGTACTATAAGGGACAAGTACATTTCAAAAACTGACGTCGATAATATAATACAGATATCGTTTTATTATTTGTCTATATTTTTATTGTATCGATACGTATATATTTATCATCGTACCGAAGCAAACACTTTTAAATTTTTTATTATAAGCAGTTTTTGTGATTCCTATTATGATTTCACGTTCAGCTCCTATTTATATATGTTAGGCATATCTTAACTCGAATTAACTCAATTTGATTATGTAATATTATTTTTTTAATTTTTTAAATTATTGATTGTATAGAAGAGTATTGTATTTGGAATTTGAGTAAATGTATTCTTTAATAAATTTTGAATTTGAGTGAATGTATTTGTATTTGAAATTTGGGATTTGAGTAAATGTATTCATAGTAAATCAAAACTAATGGAGTTGATTTACCATTAGCCAGAAGCATGTATAAATTGAACTCAATGAATTCGATTTAGTAGTGTGCATGTGAATGGTAAAATCCTAAACCTTAAACAATAATTAGCCCAAATAAAATTTATTATTTGGCCAAATAATAAACATTGAACCTTGTGTTTATTTTCTGTTTAATTATGCAACCACTAATCGACCCAAAGAAATATTGGTATTTGACCAATTGATAGAAAATATATGCGGTAATAAATAAGTATAATTTTTAAGTTTTCATGTGAACAATGAGTCAATCTAAAGATAGACTTATTGTTTGATAGAATCTTATTAAGAATATTTGGTAAACTGTACTAAATAAATTTTTGTGTGCGTAATTTATGCGAGTACAGATCAGCCTAAAGGAAGTTCTGTACTTGGCCAAATTATATGCGCATTTATGGTAATAAACATATGATACTTATTTGGTTTTATGCGAATAATAAGTTTGTCCAAAGATAGACTTATTATTTGGCAGGATTTATTATCGATGTTTGATTACTGTATTAAGATACCACTTACAAATTAATATTTTTATCCAAAGACTAAATATTAATGTTGTGTTAGGTATTTGTGATGTACTCAATATTATATGAATTTTATTCATATGATATATAACTTGTGTGAATATATTATTTTACTTTAAAATTATATATGTCAACGTTGGTTTATTCTTAAATGGAATTTTTTTGGAATTAAAAAAAAGACGTTTTGTCATTAATAACTTATATTTCATCAAATTATTATTTCATATGACTTTTTGAGATAAATGTGATTGATAATTTATATCAATTTAGTGGGAGTAAGTATATTTTTACTATTCTATATGTTAGCAACGTGCAAAATTATGAATAATGTTGTATACTCAACTTTAAGGTAGCGTTTGTTTTGAAGTACTGGGACAGAGACTGGGAGACTGAGACATAATATCATGTTTGTTGGCTCTGAGATTGGTACTAAAATTTCTGTCTCTGTCCCTAAAATTTCAGTATTTCAGTACCTCCAAAAAGTAGGAACATAGGGGACTGAAATTTTTAGAGACGGAAACTGAAATTTTAATAACATTTTATACCTAAAATACACTCATTTCAATTAATTAATTCTAATTTTATCTTTTGTGCAAATTAATTAGAGTTTTATTCTTGTTTCAATTTTTGTCTCCCACTTTGCACCAAATAGAATACTGAAATTTATTTCAGTCTCTGTCTCTCAGTCTCAATCTTTCAGTCTCTATCTCTCTACTAAACGCTACCTGAGAGACAAGTTCAGTCTTAGTAAGTGTCACAAGAAAGTTATAAAATTTAAAAGTGCATAACGTTTATTATGCTTCAGCATTAGTCTAATGAATAAAGAATTTATACACTTTGTAGTTATTGTGTACTTTATTGGTATCTTTAGCAGATATTTGAGTTAATTAAGAATGGATCACTAAATAGTAGACAAACAAGTTGTGTTATAGTAAAATATTACATGTTCGCACATATGAAGTTAGAAACTAAAATTAGAGATCATTTGGTGTTCAGATTCTGACTTTGTTGGATGTCAAGGCAATTTGGATCCATTGCATATACATTCATATGTTCATTGGAAGAGTTTTTTGAAAAAGTGTTGAGAGGTTACTTATTACTCTTTCCACTAAAGCATTTGAATATAAAATACCTTTTGAAGACATTCAATTAAGTGACTACAAACATATGTCACAAATTAGAGTTAAACTTCAAAGTAGTCCTTGAGATTCATGAAATGCACCAATTTAGTCCCTGGCTTTCCAATTGCACTATTTATGTCTTCGAGATTGGAAAAAATGCACCTATTTGGTCCATTCCCATTTTCCCTCCAAACTGCTTCCCGACGGTAGTGATGTGGCAATGGATTGCCACGCTAGTACTCAACGACACCGTTCTCCCCAAACTACTAAATTCATTCAAAGCAGCCTCCACCAGATTGCTATTGTTTCCATCAACAAAAGCAGCAATATCTTCAGAGAAAGAAGAAGAAGAATAGTTACTCTTTTTCTCATGGCCTTCATGTTCCTATGTTGCTTCTCAGAGTGCTTTCTTCTTGCTTCCAACCTCTTCAGCGTCTGCAACTCCTTTCTCTTCCTCCACTCCTCCTCTATCTTCGTTCATGTTGTTATCAGATTCGTTGTGTAAGGCATTAGCATGTTATTAGAGTAACCCCCAATATCTTGATTATTATTATTATTGTTATTGTTATTATCTTCATCTTTGAGAATGAGAATTCAAGTATTGATGTTGTTCTGATCTTCTTCGCTGTTGGGTCCACACCAAAATAACTGTTCATTAAAAGACCAAGGCTCAGCTCAATCTCTTGTTCTGCATCTCCATCACCATGGCGATGTTGTTGTTATTGTAGCTCATGATGGTGATGATGGTTCATGAACATGAACTTTTTTAGCAGATCTCTTAAAAAATCACTCATGCGAGTTATGTTGTACTCTCTTTCCTCAACAACTTGTGCCATTGAAGAATTTGGGATTGAAAATACAAAAAAGAAGAAAAAAGTTACCTTTTTAGGGAAGTAAAAATACCCAGATGGCTTAGAATTCACGAGGACTTGAAAATTGAAGTTTATTTTTGGTAGGTAACCGAAGATTGGTGATGAACCAGAAGAGAAACAAGGTCGAATCAAATGGTTTTTGTACCCATGCAGTGAGTGAAAACGAATAGAGAAGAAAACGAACATGGAAGAAGAAGAAGAAGTGGTGCGCTACTTCTGCAGTTAGGGTTAAAAAGGAGCTCAGGGACCACATTGGGTTAAACACTTTTGATTGCCACGTCATGTAACCGTTAGACACTCCAACATGGCAATCTATTGTCATATCACTGCCGTCGGGAAGCAATTTAGACGAAAAAACAGGAAGGGACTAAATAGGTGCATTTTTTCCAATCTCGAGGACATAAATAGTGTAATTGAAAAGTTAGGGACCAAATCGGTGCATTTCGTGAATCTCAGGAATTACTTTGGGGTTTAACTCCACAAATTATGGATATATATTTGAAAGACCAATTGAGTTATTTTGTGATAATGTGTTAGTAGTCTAATATTTTAAATTGTTATTAAAGAAAAGAGTTCAAAGTGTTTAAGTGTCTAATAAGCAAATTAGCACAAACCCCATAAATGCATGCATATTTAATTTATAAGAAACAAACAAGGTTTTCGTGTGAATACTATTCATATGAGTGTCATATCATTTTATGATATATTATTTTATTGGGAGTGTGGATTGCTTATATGGTTTAGACAAATTTACGAATATAAATATTTCTGCAAAAATAAAGTATTAGAAGGGTGGCAGTTTCTGAAAAAAAAAACGCAATATGTTATAAAAATATTTTGATTATGAAAAATTTAAAAGAAGAAAATTTAAATACAACACCAATATGTGAAATTGTATTTTCACTTTAAAGATTTGTCGACACACGTAGAAAGCATGGAGGGGATAGAATTTGAATTTGGCCTATAAAACTCTTTGGAAGTAACTGCTCAATCAAAAATTGAGCTCCTCCTAAAAAAACTTTTATCTACATTTCATTGAGTTAGTCATAATATATAAATAGATCTAACCATTCTTCAACAAAATAGAGTTTATTGCCCTTTGTTGAACTCTTACATCTGTATAATTAAAATCAGTGAATATAATTCGAGGTGGTATTTGATAGATGTAACGGCCCAACTCCTAGTATGTCATGATCATACCAGGAACTAGGCGTTACTGACATACCTTACTACATATTAACTAATATTTATTATATAAATCTGATTCATTGTTAATGCGTCACCATTTTATGGGTAATTTTTTTTAAATGTTAAAGAATTTATCATTATGAGCATATAGAAGTAAATAACATCACAAACATAAATATGAACAGAAATATTCACATATCTTCATACATCAGTATAACATTCAAAGATGCTGTCAGTATATACCCCATAAGATAAATATATACATATATGAACATATGATATCCTCAGGTCCTGACCTATACAAAAAGCCACCTAACTGGTGTCCAGACTAACCTAGCACTTCTAGACTTTACTATTTTCTCTGTATACTAACAATGATAACTCCTCTTCTAGATCCTCCTCTGGATCTTCTTCCTCTGACCCCACTGGATGAACTACTACTCTCGATTCTAAATACAAGTCCATTGGTGTATGCAGGATCTAAAACTTCACTTAGTGGGTCGAACTATGTCTGCAGCTACTCAGCTGGTAATGGTGGTGTCATAGGTATCGGAGGTATGACAACATCTGGTAGGTGGATTTGGAAGGTATCCTTCACCTGCGTCAGGCTCAGGTGCCGCTTAAGGTAGATGCTGGGCATGATTTGGTGGACCATGAAAAAGATGACCATGACTGTCAGGATGTAACTAAGAGAGGGAAAGTCGTATGGCTAATCCGGGTCAAAATCAAGGCTATTTATTGGGTGTGCAAAGGGTCTATGACGTAGTACGTACAAACGAACACGAGGCTTTATGCCCAAAACATAGTAGCTCCCGAACGTCGAGTCTTCGTAGATAAACAGAGGGTCAAGTTCATAGAAAATTAAGCCCATCTCCATCTGAAAGGGGGTGAAAAAGGGTAAGAACTTGGAGTTTTTAGTAAGGTCGAGGTTGTTATTTAAATTCATTACTAGTCGATAGTGCTTGTTTACAAGATACAAGAGTAATAGATAACATGAAACACAGAGTAATAGTAAACAAATAGGGAATGTAGGAAGTGAAAAACAATAAGTTAACACACATAGATACAGAAAGTATAACAAGAAAATATTTGGCAAATAAGTATGATGCATGTCTGGTTTTAGTGTAGGTCATGAGCTCATGTGTCAGTTTCTACCCGCTCCCGATGTAATCTAGTAGCCAGTCTGAGTAAGGTTTTCTAGAGCAAAACCAAATTAAGCACATTGGCAATATCTCTGCAAGTAACTCTCTTACAGGAATAACTCTTTGACTGAGTATTCACGTCATACCTCTGTAAGCGACCACGCCTTACTGGAATAACCTGTCAGGCTGAGTATATCTAGAAAAGCAACTCCAATCCACCGGCGTCTCCGTCCGTATATTCAATCCGAAAGCTGAAACAATATTCACCAATTTCTATAAGCGACCTCCAACTTACAGATTCCGTTTTCTTATCCTTTAGGGCTTAATCATTCACTTTATAAGTCTCAATTTTTTTCTGTACTTATGTTTTCATTCGTCTCATTTAATCCTTTTTCAGTTCTATAATCAAACATAACTCTCTTCTCAAACTTTCCCTAAGTGTTTTACGAAAAGGTTTTTAGGGTTTTGGCTATTAAATTATCTTTTTATGTCTTTTACTAGAATTACCATTATCTTTTTAAATTTTACGGCACACTGAGCTCAACATTTATTAAATTCTTTTTACATCTTTTAATTTCTAAATATTACACTTTCATCTTACGTCACCATAAGAAAAATACTCATTCAACTACACTTTTTTTAACTACATTTGAAAAGCATAATCTATTTATAGGCTATGCTTTTCTCCGTATTACCATTTTATAGGAAAATAGGAAACACAGTTATGGGATCACTTGAAAAGTGTCTCCTTAGATATTATAAAGATCACTTATAAAGCGTCGCTTTATCTTAATATTTATGGGTACACTTTTTTCACCAAAAAGAGCGCTTTTGAAGAGTAACCTATTTATTATGTTTTAGGTGCACTTTAAAAATATTGCCTAATGTATCTTGGGCCAAATATTCACCAACACTTGGTAAATTTTTTTCTCTTTTTCACCAAATACACTTAATAATTAGTAGGGTTAAGCACCAAAATTATCCCCGAATTATTTAAATGTTGACAAAAATACACTCAAATTTTACTATCCTAAAAAATGCCTCTAAATAATTTAAAAACACAACAAACATACCCAACAGTAAATATATATTTTCAAAAAATACCTTAGAGATTGAATTTTGATGCAATTTTTCGCAAGCATGATTATAAAAATAAGATATTGTTATAATTAAAATTTGGTAATTTTTCATTAAGTATATATTTTTTATAATTTTTTTTTGTTAACAACCAATAATACTTTTAAAAAATCACAAAATAATATGTACTTAACAAAAATTACTAAATTTTAAGATAATAATATCTCATTTTTTTAATCATGTTTGCAAAAAATTGCATCAAAATTCAATCTCTAATGTATTTTTTGAGAAATATATATTTAATATTAGTTTTTTTATGCAAGATTATCTAACATTAAATATGTATTTCTCAAAAAATACATTAGAGATTGAATTTTAATAAAAATTTTTGCAAGCATGATTAAAAAATGAGATATTATTATTCTTAAAATTTAGTAATTTTTCGTTAAGTATAACAAAAGTTTTAAAAATACCTCTAAATTTTATTTTGTTTCAATTTTATTCTAAAAGTTTTCGATTTGCATCAAATATACCCATGACAACTAATTTTTCAAAAAAATCAAAACTAATTCAGCAACAATTTCATAAGAATAACCCTCAATACAAGAAAATCAAACATAATTTTCATACATTATTGTTAGATTGGTCTTAAATTTTTTAAAAATTTAGCTGTCGATGGTATATTTGATGCAAATCGAAAATTTTTGGAACAAAATTGAAACAAAATAAAACATAAGGGTATTTTTAAAACTTTTACCAAACTTTAATGACAAAAAATATACTTTACCCTATTTTTAAAAAATCACAAAAAAAAAAATATATATTTAAAAGAAATCACCAAATTTTAAGAATAATAATATCTTATTTTTTAATTATACTTATAAAAAATTATATCAAAATTTAATTTCTAAAATATTTTTTAAAAATATATATTTATTATTAGACATTTTTATTAAGTTTTTAAATTATTTAAAAGTATTTTTGCTAGTAATAAAATTTGAATCTATTTTTATCCCAATTTGAATAATTAAGGGGTTTTTGGTCGTTAACCCTAATTACTGATTGAATAGTGCTAGGGAGCCAATGGCTTAAGTGTATAATGTGTATAATAGGCTAAATCTTTGATCCATGAATAGAATGAACATCATCCATACTATCCAGAATAACCATCCGGATACCAGGATAAATAAACATATCATGTCATAAAACCACTCATCCCAAAAACTTAAACTAATTTTGGGATTCACCAAAAATCGAACCCCTAACCTTTCGGATCTAAAACTCTAATGTCATATCATGAAACCACTCATCCCAAAAGCATAACCTAATAGGACAATGTAATACTAATGATTATATCTCTAATACTTCCTAAACTTCTATTGTACGCATTGTACGCTTAAACCATTAGCTCCCTGTACTTTCCCTTACTGATTAGTAACGCGACTCATTGTTACTTTTCCCCTTTTTACCGAAGAGACCTGGCCTTTTCCCCTTTTTCCCCTTCGCGCCATTGTGCTTCCCCAAATCAGAGAACCACTCTCCCCATTCCATCACTCATCACCCTCCCGCCGTAACGTTGCCCACTCATCATCGTTCCTCTTCTCCAATCACCACTCACTACTCACGACTCACCACTTGCCATCGAGAACCATCGCTCCTCTTCGTCTTTCTGCTCTGACCATCGCTGCGAGCTCAGCATTGGGAAGACTCTGCGCTCAGCATCGTCTTCTCTTCGCTCATCGTCGTCGAGAAGGTATGTATTCACCTTCATTTGGTTCTAAAATTTGAGAGGGCTAGGGTTCCGATTTGAGAAGGTATGTTCGCTCAGCTTCCGTTATTTGATTTGATAGTGGTGTTCTCAAGAATAGGGCTATTATAATGGCATGTGTGTGCAACAGTGCTACTCTGCGAATTTGCTTCAGCTTGCGTTTTGCTTACTCTGGTATGTGCATGCCTTCAATTTTTGTTCTTACGATTTTCCGTTTTAAGCAGTGTGTGCGTGTGTGTGTGTTCAGCTGCTTGAAAATCTTAGTTCTGTCCTGAAAATGAAATCATTAGTTGGTGTTTTTTTAGTTCTGTTCTGAATAAGCTTTGAATTCCATTATATTGTTTATTTGATCCTTGTCTTGAATGTGATAAGACACCTGAGAAAGCATACACAAAATTGTACTGATACAGTAAGTAGTATACAGTATATTATAATACATTTAGATTTATATAATAATAATTAATTAAATTTTCTTCGTCATGTACAGAGACAACTTGGAAAAATGTTGTATTTTCTATGGTAGGATTAATATCACTGAATCAAATCTTATTATCATGCATGATATGGTTAGTTAACAAGTGCAAATTAAACAGTTTGAACTTCAAGTACGTACTATACAGACTAACCCCAATATAAGATACTGGTATGATGACAAAATAGGTTTGATCTTCATATATTTAGTTGGGTTGTTATTAGTATATATAGAATAGAATTTTAAGACAACTGAAAAAGCATACACTATATAATGTCTAAAGGCATCTCTCTTTTCTTCTCCTTTTCAAGGCAAGCATCTCTCGTTTCAGAAGAAAATATTATTAACAGGATCCACTTATTATAAATGTGTTTTTAATTTTTATAACAATTATCATCACTAGACACCAATAATGTAATGAATTGTGTTCTTTTTAACTCTTTTTTTACATGTTTAATATAATCAGTGCCATTTCAAGTGATGAAGACATAAATTAAAAACATATATTCCTCAGTCTATGAAAATTTGTGAATTTCTCATTATCACGAATTAACTATTTTTATTTTAATTTATTATTATTGCAAATCTTATATTTTTCAAGAATAAGATCTCAATAATATTTATAATAAGTGTATGTAAGGCATGTCTCACCTTTTGAGTTAGCCTATTAGAATAATTTAAATCTATTCAATTTTAAAGTGATTATTTCTGAAGTTTTTAATTAGATATATAATGTTTATACCTTCAGCTACCTAGCTAATTAGACACTAATATTGGTACGGTGGTTAAGATTTAACTATAGAAATTTTATATTTCTTCTGACATAATGGTATAATATAAATATATTTGTGAGGCGCCAAAACCATGGAAAATTTCACTTCCCTAGCTAGCAAAATCCAATCAACAACTCGCCACTGATCCTTCCTAGAGCTTCACAATAGAACTGCAGGATACCAAAACAAGTTTTTTAAAAAATGAAAGAAAAAAATGATAGTTACATAGACATGGGTTTTATTGATCTTGTTATTAACAGGCATGCACCTCATATTTTTCTTTTTCTGTTTTTCTTTTTATGTATATTATAACATTATTTATTTTTTGACTTTTGTATCAATGATCTTGACTTGCCAACATTTCTCTGATTTTTTTGCTTACTTTTTGGTGTTTATTAATGTGTCTATGAATGTCTTCGGATCTCTGTTTTTAACTGTTTGTGCTTTGAAAATTTGAAAATATGTATAATAATAAAAAATCAGTTTCATGAAAACATGGGCTTGTAAATTCAAGGTTCTGCCTTAAAGTTTGACTTGGTGTGGGTGTGAGCTTTATGAATCTATCTATAGCTTGAAGTTAGTAATAAGATTATTAGATGATCTCCTCTTTTGTTATGGTTCAGAAAATATAATTGAATCTTATCGCATTTCATTCCTGCACACTGGTTAAGATTTTTCTTCATTCCTAGGCTACCTAAATCAGATATTGTAAAATATAAAATTAAACGAAAACATTCAAATATTGAAAGAAACCTAATAAAAATTAGCTATCCATAATCTTATATATCACACGAGCAAGACATACGCATCTTAGCTACAATTATCATCATAGATAGATAGAATATTGGTGCATTTGGTCTAATCTTTTGAATTTTTACCGGTAACAAACAGATTGAAGTTTTTGGTTGAAGCTCCCAAGCAAATCAGATTTTGTCAATAATTGATCGTGTCATGACAAGGTACAATGCACACTTTTCATTCTTTTCACTTTATGATTACGCTATTAATTTATGTGTAGCTCCACCTTGACTGCTGTGTTATTTTTTAAATTGAAATTTAACTTTTTATATGTATACTATAAATTCTTTGTTTGCCTTTATTTGTTTCACTTCAATGAGTTTCTAGTAAAATGTTTAGAGAATTACTTCTAGGAGTTTTTCTATTTCTCAACCTATAACTATGAGGCTATGAAAGTCCTTTTCATTACTGCTTCCCCTTTATTTCATAACACCCTTCCTCTTCTATTATCGTGATTTTCACTTGGCAACCCTGAAAGATTGTCCTCCTAAAAAATGTAACAATTATCGATTAGGTTTTGTGATATGCCGAAAGATTGGATGGATCTACCGAGGTATAGCGAAGAGTATATCAATGGTGTTAACAGTTTCTTAGACTTTGCATACTCTGAGGGAGAACCAGAAGGAAAACAAATCCAATGTCCTTGTAAGAGGTGTTGCAACATAAATTGGTATAGAAGAGGTGTTGTCTTTGACCATTTAGTAGCCGATGGATTTGTCAAGGGATATAGAACATGGATTAATCACGGGGAATGGACAATTCCAATGGTGGTTGATGATGAGATAGATGATGAAGAAGGTGCACGTGATGATATTGAAGATTAGGCAGAAGCACTTTGTTCCCTATGATAATATTGAGAATATGGTGAAAAAGCTACCCACACAAGTACCCGAAATTCAATTCATAAAATTAATCTATTATTGGAGTCATTCTATAATCAAGATAAAATTGTACTATTCTGTTCACTGCAATTTTGGTTTCTGCAATTCTGGTAGTTGGTTTAAGTCACTTCTGGTTGCTATAATTCTATTTTATGTAATTCCCGTTTACTGCAATTCTGGTTTTATACAATTCTGGTTTCTGCATTTCTGGTTTTGAGCACTTCTGTTTGATGTATTTGTGTTTTTTGCAATTCTGGTTTCTGGTTTACGGCACTTCTGTTGCTGTAATTCTATCTTAAGCAATTCTGTTTACTGCAATTCTGGTATTGTGCACTTCTGTTTGATGTATTTGTGTTATCTGCAATTCTGGATTTTGGTTTACGGCACTTCTAGTTGCTGCAATTCTATTTTAAGCACTTCTGTTTTGTTTACTGTAAACCTCCAGGGTCGTAATACCTTAACCAACCCAAGGGAAATTTTCCATTCTAAGGCTACTCCTTTCTCAAGCATAATCTGTGTACATATATAAGTAATCACTCATTAATCATAATTATTATCCATATTAATCAACACACATAATCGATCATGATTTTACATTTCAATCCTCAATGTCAATAAAAATATTTATTTATTAATTCTCACCAAAATTCTTAATCTCAATTACTTATACTAATAAATAAAATATTTAAAATATTTATTTTAAAATTCTATTTTGGCTAGTATAGCTCTTCTTAGGATTATCACTTTGTAAGTTTTCTTTTTTTGGGCATTGAGGGTAAGTTTGAATTGATTTTTGAAAAAAAAATACTTATTTTTTTCAAAAGAAAATTTTAACATCCAAAAATTAATTTTATAATTGGATAATTTTTTTAAAAAAATTTCAAGTATTAAAAATGCATTTTTTCTATTTATTTTTTAAGTAAGGTATTGCTAGTTTTTAGAAAAAATAAATAATTTTTTTTAAATAAAAGTATTTTTTTAAAAGACGTATCAAATATGTATCAAATATTTGTTTCAAGTATTATTTAGCCAAAGTCTGGTCAATCTTAATAATTCATAAATTTAATAACAAAAAATATATAAAATAAAATAATTTTTCCACACAAAAATATTAGAAAAATCAATTTTCAATCCTTTTAGGTCTATAATGAAAAAATAACATCCTAATTCTACAACAATCATAAAAAAATGATAATAGCAATAACTAAAACTGACAAAATTCTATTGCTAAAAAAATAGAATTTATAATAAAATGCCATATACAATATAATAAATAATTTTGAAATTCTGACAAAAAAAAATACTAATTTTGAAACACAAAGGACAAAATGTAAAATTATCTGTTGGCGTAGGAATATCACCACATATGACGCTTGATTAAGGCGATACATATTTTGTGTCGTTGCTTTCGCCGTTCTCCGCGGTTGTCTTTCGCCACCTCGTCCCTCCACTGCCTCCGCCATTTCCTCCCTCCCTCACGGCGCAAAAGCCAAGTACCATTGTTGTTTACTCCAAGCCCACTGCTCACTTCAACTACCATTGCACGATGTTTCCTTCACTGCCACCAATAATGTTGGCGCTAGCAAACACTGATGAACACTTTCGGATTAGAAGAGAGAAGGAAGAGGACAAAGAGTTAAAGTATGGGTACTATAATTACATTAGCCTTTTGAGGTTTACTCTTCTCATAAATCACACTAGCTCCTTATTTTTTAGTCTACAACAAATAGATCATAGAGCATCTTAAAATTTTGTTTATATTAATAAATTGTAGTGGTAGGTATCAAGTTATCATGTGTTAAAATCTCCATTGTGATTTATTTGTTTGATTATACCATCTTATGTTGATGGCAATACTGAAAATAACAAAGAATTGCAATTGTATAATTTTTTTTATTTTTCTTGTTATGTTCCTTTTGTTTTACCAAATTGTATTGAGTTTCTTTGTTTTTTTTTTTTTTAAAAAAACCTATATACTACTTAGTTATGAATAAATAATATGAAATTAAGGAAAAACATTTATTTGACAAAGTGGGTAGTCTATCCTACCCCGCCAAGGCTCCCCTAAAAATGGGACAATCAACCCACTTTGTCAAGTAAAGTGAATTTAAAATTTTAGTCTGCTTAATTTTTAAAAAAAAATTAATAAAACAATAATTTAAAAATTAAATACAAATAAAAATTAGTCAAATTATAAGATAATTTTTATTTTTTTAATTTGTAATTCTAATAGAATTGTTTAAAATAATATCTATTATAAAAATTATATAATTATTAACGTTTTGTAACACTAATTACTCATTTATTTAATAAAAGAATAAAATAAAATAACCTTTGGTCCGGTGGACAGGACGGAACCCACGGGTTTGGCGAATTCGACAGGTTGGCCTGACGGATTCGACCGTTTTGTCACCCCTACATTACTTAGTGAGTTTTTTTTAAATTAAATAAAAAGTGCTGCTGTATTATGAAGAGCACTCCATGTATTATGAAAAGCATTCCATAGGTTGAGTTTCAACTTCCTGTGGACAAAGTGTTGCAAAAGTATGCTCACACATTCTTCCATTAATAGGGAGTTGACGTTGTTCCTATCATTGATAGATGAGAATAATATCTTCGTTGATAGGATCAAATGCTTTTTGTTACTAATGCAATATATGCCTTTATTATTTTCTTTGTGAGATATTTAATTGTTCTATACTAACCCCAAGATTTACAAAAAACGATTAAATGACTTGTAACTCAATTAATCTATAAGCCTGTCCAAATAAAAAGAAATTTAAAGAGTAATGGCAGAAATCAAGAAAAACGTATAGAAATACTAAAACAGTTGGTTATAAAATCGTATAACAATATTCAATGTCCATTAAGACCTCATAAAGGCTTAAAGCTAAGGATAATATATTCACAAATGGAGAATAACAAAGAAAGGAGGGTACACAATTTTTACTTTCAATCAATGTAATAAAGTAGAATTTACTTATTGAATATTGGAGTGTTTTTGCAAATACCAACACTAACCCAATTATTTGGAGAGAACGATGTCCCGAGTTATTTAATTGGTGAGTTTACTAAACTTATGAATATTTGGCATCGTTTGTGAGATCCTTGGTGTTCTAATATTATGACTTAGTGCAGATGAAAATAAAGAGCTTGTGGAAAATACAAACCATCTACAAGTACCCAAAGACTCCAATTTTGCATGGTGTGGAACAAGATGATTAATTCCATGGTGACACACGCTAGCCTAGTGTTCATCATACTAATATAACCCTTGGACATGAATAAAATGATTCTAGACAAAATTGTGATTCAAAAGGTTGAGCCCGACAACATCCTGGTAATAAGGAAGGATGGAATGCTGCTAACGACGAAAATCAACTTCCGGCCCACTCAGGTGAGGCAGAAGGATGGAAGGAGGCCATGTGAAATCTAGACTAAATAAATGCTAGAATGATGCAAGAAATGGCTCAAAAAATTCAACATTTATAAAGGTAGTGCAAGATGTTCAGAGGTCTCGTGCTCAATAATGAAGCCAACGAGCAAAAAGTCAAGAAGCAAAATTAGGGATACGTGAAAACCCAATTTTCAAGATGGAGTGTGTATTGGATGGTGCTAAACGATCAAAAATGATCTCTAAATCTTTCCCGAATAGGAGGAAAAGATCAAAATTTTTTGGTTGTAGAGAGCTGAAGAGGCGTCGTGGTCATCAAAATCCTGTGATTATTGGTGAAAACTCCTTTTGTAATAAGTTCTGCGTGTTCATTTACCAAAGAATTTCAACAAGCCTACTAATATAAAGTATGATGGGACTACTGGCCTGCAAGAACATTTGAGAATTTTTGAAGCTCGGATGAATGTAGAAGTAGAGGAGGCAATACATTGCAAGGTATTTTCCATTACACTTTCTGGATCTGCAATGTTATAGTTCAACTCCCTTACTTCAAGATCGAAAGTCATTTTTCTGACATCTCTGTAAAGTTTATAGCACATTATACAACAAGAAGAACACAAGCTAAGCACCCAATATTTCTCCTTGGTATCAAACAAAAGTCTAGAAAAACAAATCGAGAATATTTAGATAAGTTTAACAAAGATCTTTTGGAACTGAACACGCGAGTCCCTGAGGTGATTAGTTTGTGTCTTATTGCGAGGCCACAAGAAGAAGATTTCAAAAGGCATCTAAACATCTAACCTCTAAAAATTTAACATCTATGAAGAAAATTCAACAAGTGGAGTTAGAATATATGAGGGATGAAGATGTTAGTCAGTTGGACAATTCTAAGAGGAAGAATGCTTCCCTGATACCGAAACAGGGAGGGCCCTCGAACACGATTCCACGACTACAAGTTCCTAGAGTGGGAAAGTTTAATAATTATACTCCTTTGTTAGAATCAAATTTCACGGAGGGATATCTTCCCAAAGGCCATGGTAATTAAGCCTAGGCCAAACTTAAATTGAAGCTTTTTTTGTGATTATCCTAAAATCCATGGTCATCAAGAAAAGGATTCCTTAGATTTAAAGGATGCTCTTGAGCAAGTGGTAAGCGCTAGAAAGTTAAATGAATTCTTGTAGCATGTAAGACCACCCTAGGATGAATATGGGAGAAGATGAAGATCACGAAGGTCGTAATCCTAGGACCAATCGATCTCCTCAAAGACAGTAGTACGATATTGCCTCATTTATTGTGAATGTGATTATTGGAAAAAAATAGTTTACTGAAATTGAAAACGGCAATAAAAAAGGATCTGAAGGTGTTAACTTCGGATTCACAATAAGTCATTCAAATCGCTGAGGTCACATTCGCCCTGGATGATTACAAGGGAGGTTTGTCAAGAAACGATGAGTCCTTAATGATCATTGCCAAACTAGAGAACAGAGTGGTAAGAAGAATTTTGGTGGATATAGGAGTTGATTCTAATTTATTCTTCCATAATACATTTGATGACCTAGGTTTAAAAGATAGCTATCTTAAATCTCATCTGCCCAGTGTAGTGGAGTCGGGAGACTATTTTATCAAGCCTGATGGTGCTATTAATTTATTGGTAACAGATACGGGCTGATCATCGATTCAGAAATTCACAAGTTTTAAAAACTCAATTATGTCGCAAGTATAGTCTAAAACGGAAACCAACTCACAAGCAAAGTTTAGAAGGTTATCACAAAAATCAAATTAATAACTGGGAGTTGAATCCGGGCGTTCTCCCTTAGACTTGCCAATTGAATGCACATCTTTGGTTATAGAATTTGGGAGTTTTGGATATAAATGATAAAAGGTAAGGTAACTAAAAATTAAAGAGCAACCAACAATAAAATTGCAATAAGTAAAGACAATAAGCAAGTAAATAACTATCTAGTAAGCATGCAATAAAGATGACAACAATTAAAAAGTAACTACACTAGGAAGCAATGGAATTAAACTAAAAGGACTAAGAGAATTGAATCAATACAAGAGATGGTAATCAAATACTTAAAGGTCTTGGCTAGGGTTGAGTATTTAGACTTTTTATCCTTGTTATCAACCATAAAACATGACAATTATTAAGAGTTATTCACACTTCGTCATCTCCTAATATCGGGGAAAAATCAAATAGGCATAATTGATTTCAATCCATAAATCATAATCAACTTACCAATCACATTTGGTAAAAGATTAACATTAGTGAAAATCAAATCAACTAAATTATCACTCAATATTGGACATTGATAACTCAAGAATCCTTAATTACTCAACCACAAACCAAGAATACATTTCATCGAACACTTGATGAGGAATAAGAGAAAATATCATGAAGTTATGAAAATTAATAAAAAAACATCATGAAATTATGAAAATTAATCAAAATTAAATCTAATTACTATCAAATATCAATAATAACAATTCAATTAACACGTATAAAAACATAGAAACATCAATGAATTAATAGAAATTTAAAATTAACAAAGTTCATGAACTAAGAAAATAACAAAGTAACTCAAGTAATTTTAAGGAAAATTAAAGTGAGAGAACAAGAAAATTAAAGTAAACTATAACAAAACAAGGTTGAAATTCAAAATTGAGTGCAAAATTGATAAGAATCCTAGAAAAATCTAGAGAGAACCTAGAGTTTCTCTCACTAAGAACTATGAACTAAAACTTCTACACTCAAAAATTGGTCCTCTCACTTGCTTCCCATTTTCGTGGACTTTTTGCTTCTTCTTTCCTTTAGAATAGAGCTGAATTGGGCCCAAATGAGTTCTAAAATCGTGGTCACGTGCTTTCATTAACAAGGCATGCGCTACATGTCATGCGTACGCACAAATCGAAAAAGATGCGTATGCATGGGTCATGCATACACATGGCAGCCGAATCTTCAAATCTTTAATTTTTCATGATTTCTTCACTTTTGCATACTTTTACATTATCTTTCAAGCAATTATTACCTTGTTAAACCTGAGATCACAAAAAAATATATCACGGCATCGAATGCAATAAAAGTGGATCAAAATTGACAATTTTAAAGGCGTAAAAAGCATGCTTTTAACTCTTAAGCACAATTCGAAAAAAAAATCATAATAGCTTGCATTCTTGGTGAATAAATGCAAGATAAGTTGATAATCTCCACATTTTCTAATAAAAAATTATCATAAAATAGAGTTTATCAATAACTTTTGGAGAAGGGGCTATGAGATTTCAACATTTGTATTTACCAAGTTTTCTATCATAAAATTTATTACTGACAAAAACAAGGTTGCAACTATTCGAGGAGGTCATGCAACAACAATTACTTGTCACAATAAAATTCTTTATTTAAGAAATAAAGCTAAGGAAGTTACAGGAGTTTTTTTGGTGGACTTGATTTTCCGAGTTAAGGAGGTTATGAGATTAGAGCCTAGGTGGAGAATTGGAACAATTTCAGATTGGAGAAAACTATGGGGAAGTATACATTTATTAACAAAGACCTTGCTTTTTCGGTGAAGTCTACTTTGCAACGATTCTTACAATCAAATTTTGATTTGTTTATTTAGGAACCATTTGACATGCAGAGTATACATTCGAATTTCATGTTATACCAACTTGTATTGCGATTGACCTTAAAGTATAGCCTGTTGCTCAGAGACGTTGAAAGATGTCCTCTGATCGAGCTGTTGAGGTCAAAAAAGCAAATTCAAAGTTTGTTAAGTGATGATTTTATTAGAGAATTAACATATTCTACCTAGTTGTCAAATGTCGCAATCTTTAAGAAGGTAAATGGGAAGTGGCATATGTGTGTTTACTATACTGATATGAATAAAGTCTGTCCTAGGGATTCTTTCTCATTTCCGAACATTGATAATCTGATTGATTTTTTGGTAGGATATCAGTATATCAGTTTTCTTAATGCTTATACTGGTTATAACCAAATACCAACACTGATCAGATGAGGATAAAACGTCTTTTATTACTCCAAAAGGTATATACTTCTATAAAGCAATGCTTTTTGGTATAAAAAATGCAGATGGAATATATCAAAGATTGATGGCCAAAGTTTTTAATGAACAAATTCGAAGAAACATGGAGGTGTATATTGATGACATACTCATCAAAATTGTAGATGACTTTGATTTGGTTGAAGATTTGAAAAAAGTTTTTGACTATCTATAAAAGCGTCAAATGAGAATAAATCCTTCAAAGTGTGGTTTTGGTGTGCATGGAAGAAAGTTCTAGAGCTTTATGATAATCTATAAGGGCATTGAAGCCAATTTAAAAAAATATATCGCGCTATTTTTGAGGTGGTAAGTTCACAAAATATCAAGGCGGTGCAATGATTAATTGGAAGGCTAACAATGCTTCTTGTTTCCTCACTTTCTCGATTTCAAGGACACGATTATTTTTTGATTGAATGAAGAAAGAAATTTTTTTTTGGCGTGAAGAGTCTAAACATACAATTTTAAACTTTTAAAAAAAAATTATCTTTCCCTCTAATTTTAACAAAACCTCTTCCCAAGAGAGCACTATTACTGATGAATCCATAACTTCAATTTTAATAGCAAAAAATGATGCAAAAAATAAAGGCCAGTGTATTTTATTAGTAAGGCCCTCTAGGGACCTGAAAGAAAATATACTAAATTAAAAAAGCTGATATTTACTTTATTAGCATCAACCAGAAAGTTGAGATAATACTTCCAGTATTATACAATAGTGGTTAGAACCGATTAGCCAATACAAAAAGTGCTACAAAAGTCAGATTTAGTTGGTCAGATAATCTCTTGGGCAATTGAATTGTCCCAGTTTGACATCAAATTCAAATCTCACAAGTCATTAAAGTATAGGCTTTAGTGATTTTTCTTGCTAAGATAACAAACAAAGAAGAAGATGACATAGTATGAAAAATATATATTGATGGAGCCTCTAACCACAAGAGAGAGGCACAGGATTCATTTTAAAAATATGTCAAGATGTGGCATTAAAATATTTCTTTAGATATAAATTTTCTATTTCTAACAACAAAGTTGAATATGAGACTATTTTTATAGGGATAGAGTTGGTAATCAAAGTAGAGCAACTAAAGTTATTCTCTACATTGACTCTCCTGTGATAACTTCTCATATTAATAGAAATTATCAAACTCGAAACCCTTTAATTATTACAGTTATACTTGCAAAGGGTTAACGACAAGATAAGGGGTTTTGAGGTATTTGAAGTCAAACATGTACCTCGAGAGCAGAACATAAAAATGATGTCCTTTTAAATTTAGCCAGTGCAAGGCCAAAAGTAGGGAATAAATCTTGTTTTCAAGAAGTGCTCCATGAACTAACCGTGATGTTAGCTCAGAATTTGGTATATGTTGGAGAGATTAGTATTTGGATGACACTCATTGTAGAATTCTTAAAAAGGAAAGGTTTACCTTTAGATCCTAAAAAAGTACAGAAGCTCTGAATGAAAGTTTTACATTACACCATGATACAAGAACAACTCTACAAACAAAGATCTTCTTAGCCCTTGTTAAAATGCCTTGGCCCAGGTCAAATGGCATATGTATTAGAAAAAAAAACTATTAAGAATGCTATAATAAATTCACTTTGTTGTAATATTAAACTATCACAAAATTCATTAAAATAATTAATACTATTTGAATTCATTACAGGCATCAAAGAATCTTAAAATAAATTACAGAAAGAAAATTAAGGTGTGACGATAGAAAAAAAAATACGAAAATGTTTCATGTATATATAGACAATCATGAGATATAAAAAAATGGACCTTATTTTTCCTCTTTTCACTTTTTTTTTTTTACTTTTTTGTTTGTTACAATTATTAAAATAAAAAATAAAATAAAAATGTGTTGGTAAGAGTTAGGTCACACTAGATATTAAGTTATAATTTGTTAATTGAATTATACCATTTTTAATATAATAATAATGTAATTCAAGTTGTCTCTCAAAAATAATATAATTCAAGCAATTAAAAATATTGAGAATTAAAAGAAAACAAATTAGCTATGTGTTTCTGAATTTAAATTTTATCTATTGTAAACACATATATCAAACATTCTCCTTATTCACAAATTCTTTGATATCACCGAACAACTAATGAACATTAAACATATATAAAATCTAAATCTTAATCCTTAAAAGGGGTAGGATATAATAAAAGAATTGGTTTGAGTGTTTTGCTAGGGTTTTATTGTGCTCAGCTAGGATTTTAGCAGAAAAAATTCTATTTTTTAAAAAACACAAACGTCCAGCTAAATACATTTGAATTCTAAAAGCATCACTAAATTCTTAATAGTATAGCATCAACTACTCACAGTCAACACAAAGAAAGAAGGCGGTGGAAGAAAGAGGGGAACATCGTTGGTTTTACCAAGGAGGATATACAGGTAAAGGTAGAGAGATGTTCAAAGAGTTTGGTGGGCAGATTGTTGGCTGATCAAGATTTTTCAGGAGGGACTTTTAAAGCAACAATGCAGGCTATTTGAAAGCAACCAAAGGGGTTTAGGGTGGTGGATCATGGAGGAAATCTCTTTCAATTCTTTTTCTTTGACGGAAAATAGCTCATTCAAATTGAAAGTAGAGATCCATGACTCTTTGAAAATTATATCCTAAATCTAAAAAAATAGAAGGGAGAAGAAAAAATAAATGTTGTAAAAATCTTTCAAGTATTGGTGTGGATTCAACTTTAGGGATTATCAAAATATTACAAAACAAAGGAGTTAGGTGGAAAAATTGAAAATGCAATAGGAGAAGCCTTAGATGTTGACATTTTTCAAGTGAGAAGCAAGGAAAGTAGAATCGTTAAAGTGCTAGTCAATCTTCACTAAGCCACTCTGAAGAGTCATCAAAATTTATAGGCCGAATAGAAGAATTATGGAGGTTTAATTCATTATGAATGAATTGGATCTTCTGCAATTACTACAGGTCCTTGGGTCACGAAGTGAAAGATGAAGGATGGGAGGACTAGCTTCAATCTGAGCAGGCGGTAAACGAGAACAAAAAATTCTAGATAATGTCTAACACTAACTCTAGTGCTTTAGAGGATTGGAGAGCAAGGAAGGATGAGAGGCCCACATTAGTTAACCTCCTCAAAGAGTTGGTTGGTCTTACTATAGAGAAAAAAAAGAGGACAACAAAGAGAAAAGAATGATAAAAAGGAAAAAGAGAAAGAAGAAAAGTTACTACTAAAATTAGAGGATACGGACAACAGAATAAATTTTGCAGCAAAATATATAAGATCAGACATGATAAATCAAAGGAACATAAAAAATGCGAAAGGGTTTATTTTTAGAACAGGTAGTACCTAGAAGACAACAACATAAATGGAAGTCAAACTGAAAAAATCTTACTAAATGAAAAAGATCACTATGACCGAAAAAAAGAGGAAGGCCCAAGAAAGAAAAGAGATGACAAACTCAAAAAAATATGTAAAGAAGCCACTACTACTATTGCTAAAGGAGGGTGCCACAGTTGAAAGGACATATGGAAGGCTATGAAGATGTTGATGTGAAACTGCTAGAGTTTGAAAGAACCTCTGACAATTCACATCATACAAAAAATTTATAAATTATATTCTCTTGAGATATTGTTTATGTGTGAAATGAAAAATAATACCTTGACAGTATCAAAAATTTGTAGGAAGGTTGGTTTTATAAATTTCTATTGTGTGGATCCTAGGGGATTGGCAGGAGAACTGGTACTGGCATGGAAAGAAAAGGTGGATATCACGATTTGACACAATAAAAAATTCTTGATTCATTTTTTGTGGACTCATCACACATTTCGAAAGCAATGAGAGGTGGTGGTAGTTCACCTTCACAGTGAGGAGAATCAGAGGAAGAAACAATTCGTCAGATTTTGGAGATTATTCGCTGCTCAAGTCAATATTCAATGGTGATTGGAGACTTTAATGTCATCTCAGAGTATCACGAAATGGAAAGGGGTCGTATGAAATCTAGAAACTCTATTGAGGCCTTCAATAATTTTATTAATAAAGGTGAGTTGGTTTGGGGTATTAGGAGAAAACTCACTCGGAACAACAAACAATATGGTGAAAATTTTGTTAGAGAAAGGCTGGACAGGTATTTGACTTTAAAATAATAGAGGTTGGAGTGCCCGAAAGCAATAATCACGCACTTATGTTTGTTTGAGAGGAAATGGGAAGGAAAGAAAAAGAAGAAAAGAAAATTGAAAGGAAAATGATTATTTTCTATTGTTTAGTTGAGGAGAGAAATTAGAGAGAAAACTTCAATAGTGTAAAAAAGTGGATGGGACCCACTAATTTTTTCCTCTCCAATATTGGAAGAAAAAGACAAAGAAAATTTATTATGTTTCTCTACTTTCAATATTATTCCTTCTTTTTTTAATATATTTTATAATGCATGGGTGAAATTATCTTTTTATAACATTTCTTTTCATCTTATTTTTCTTTCATCTAAACACATCTAAGAAAATTAAAAATTCACTCAATTTCTTTCCTTTCATTTCTTTCCTTTCTACTTCGTTCCTCTCTATTTCTTTCCTTTCAACCAAATATAGTCTTAGAGGATACCAGATCAAATCATTGTTTGCTTCTATTGTATTTGGACAATAAAAAAAAATTTAAAAAGAGATTTTGGTTCCAAAAAAAGTGGCATGACAATGAGGACTTTCAAACATTGTTAAAGGGGTATGGAAGACTCAATTCATTGGCTTTTCTATGTATAAAAATATTTTACAAACTGAAAAAATATCACTATATGCTAGTGGAGTGTAAAAAAATAGCAACAACTCGAAGACACTAATTACCGAGCTTAAAAGGAAGCTAGAACAGGAGAATGAGAAAGGGAATGACGTGAATAGAAGCCAGATTCTGAATCTGGAGGCTGATCTAACTAATGCACACGAAAAAGAAGAGCGATATTGGAAAGAAAAGTCAAGGATTCTGTAGCTGAAACGGGGGGACCAAAATGCAAAATTTATTCTTGTAAAATTTTAGAATAGATTCTATAAAACCGATTAGGATGGAATAGCTTAGATTGCATAGTAGTATTTTATTGAACTATTTTCAATAACCAAGATCAGCAATGGAGAGATAGAGGACATGGATGCTCGAGTAGATGGCACAACTAATAGAAGATTAGTGTGAAAAGTCACTGGAGAGGAGGTTAAATAGCAACATTTTTTATTAATCTCTTTTCAACTCCAAGTGAAGACGGATTCACAGGTAAATTTTCAGCATTACTAAGGGATCATTAAAAGGGATGTAACGAAGGCAGCCATGAGTTTCTTTGCAGGAGGAAAGATGTGTCAAAATTTTAACACGCATATTTGTTTGATACTAAAGGTTCAACATGTAGAAAATGTGGCCCAAATTAGACCAATTAGTTTGAGCAATATTTTCTATAAAATCATCTCTAAGATATTAGTTCACAAGATGCAATAAGTATTGAATAAGGTGATTAACGAGAATTAAAGTGCATTCATCTAAGGAAGGTTGATTAGTGATAATACCTTAATCGCTCATGAGTTCATACATGTTTTGAAAATAAAAGTTGTAGCAATCATGAGGTGGTAGTGAAGTTTGATATGAGCAAAGTCTATGATAGGGTGAAATAGAACTTTGTATGGAGGTGACGAAAAAATTAGAATTTTGTAAATAATGGAT
>NC_029776.3:31960638-31962915 GCF_000817695.3 Arachis duranensis
CCTTATAGTTTCTTTAAAACCATGCAGGGTATTACGTCAAGGCAACTCCCTCTCTTCCTATTTATTTTTTATTTGTGCAAAAGGTTTATCTTATCTACTCCACAAAGAAAAATAGAGGTGCAAGATCTCAAGATTGGGGATCAATAACAGATGCCCTACAGTCAGAGACGATTCTATACTCTTTTGTAAAACTAATGAAGAGGCTTGTCAGAGACTACTACAGATACTAGATACCTATGAACATCTTATTGGGCAACAAATTAATTTTCATAAATCCTCTACCTTTTTCAGTAAGAACACTCACACTTCATGTAAAAGACGAATTAGTTCATATTCTACAAATTTCATATGTTGGGAACCAACTCAGATATCTGGGACTACTAATAGTAGTTAACAGATCCAAGAGGAGTACTTTTAATTACATTAAAGACAAAGTGAAAAACAGGCTAGAGAATTAGAAAGATCGTTATTCTCGATCAGTGGAAGAGAGGTACTTATCAAAGTCATTGCAACAGCTATTCCTCTTTACACATTAAATTGTTTCAAGCTTCCGGACTCACTAATTGAAGATATCCACGGAAAAACTATGAACTTTTGGTGGGGTCAAAGGGGTATAAAGAAAAAATAGTAGTGTATTAAATGAAACATAATTTGCAGAGACAATAAGTAAGGAAGGTTGGGCATCAAAGACCCTAAAACTTTCAATTTAGCTATGCTAGCTAAACAAAGTTGGAGAATAACAATTAAACAAGAATTACTAGTTAGCAAGATATATGAAGGCGCTACTTTAGATATTCATCTTTGCTCAAAGCAGACACTGGTCCAAACCCATCTTGGACTTTGAGGAGTTTACTGGAGGTAAGAAAAGTGACTGAAAAAGGTTTAATGCGACGGATAGGAAGCGAAAGCTTAGTAAAAATTTTTGAAGACCCTTAAATCAGGAATTACATGCCTATTTTAATCTATCAACAACAAAACGCAAACTCAAATATCATATGGGTGAGGATAAGATTATCTGGGTAAAAGAAAAATTAGGTCAATACTCAATAGCATCAGGGTGTCAGATAGCTTTCTTCTTCTACCATCCCCCAATTGATCAACTCCCTGAAATCTGCACCCAAAAGACCATCTAGAACTTGGTCTGGGATCTGCAGTGCCCTCCCCAAAGGTTAAGATTTTCATCTGGAGGCTACTTCACAACAAGATTTCGATCCGACAGCGCATCCATGACAGATTCCAAAATTTAGAAGACCTGTGCCCTAGATGCGGGGAGAGAGAGAGACGACTCTTCATTCTTAATGCTCTGTCCCCTTGCAAAATAGGGTTGGCAACAACAATCAATAACTAAGGTGGTAGTGGTTAAAACTCGACAAACTTGCAAGACGACAATTGCAAGAAAAGAAGGACCTAATGATGGCGGTGATACTATAGTTTGAGCGATTTGACAAGGAAAAACGTCAAAGTCTTCGAAAAAAATAACATTTTTCTGTAGTAAATATATGCTTAAACTAATGAAGTTCTAAATATATGCTTAAACATAAGTTATTTTTTGTTTCTTTTTCATTAGGTTATTTTAATTCAAAAATATTTGGTAACTAAAAAAATGAGAAAAAAAAACAGTTATAATTTATTTTATTTAATATTTATTAATTATTGCGACAATTAATAAATGGTAAATAAAAAAATTCTGACTTTGTCTCTTTAGTATTACCGTTTTAGTTGATGTAAGGACATTATGAAAAATTTCTCTTTTATATTTTTTTTGTCCAATTAAGAATCAGAGTACGTCACTGTATTTATTTTACTTTATAAAATGAATAAATGACTACCTTCAAAAAAATAAAAAATAAAACCTTTAAAGGTCAACATTATTCGCTATCTAATGATTATAAAGGAAATTTTAATCAAAATTCAATTAGCATACTTAACAAGTAATTATGTATTATCAATCAACAAGTCTTATAAGTAATTCATTGTCCAATCATGAAAATTGATCCTTTCATTATTATTATTTTTTTGTAAAGTATGATATATTATTATCTTATCATTCAACATAATAGATCACACTTTATAAAAATTAAAAAAAAAATTAAGGACCATTCTTTCTAATCATATATAAATGTACAATTTAAACACCCAAATCATATAGCAAATAGAATTCGAATAGAGTTGAACATTTGCCATTTATCTAGCTATTTTAGGTAAAATGTCATGCTCTTCTCAATTTCAATTTTCTTTAATATAGAAGTTCTTATTACCATTTCATTATTATTATTA
>NC_029776.3:31963184-31988478 GCF_000817695.3 Arachis duranensis
TATATGGTCTATGAGAATCTATTAATAAACTTCTCAAGATATCAAATTATAAATATTTATTTATTATATTAATTTATATTATTTAGCTATCATATAGACTCTATATATGTGTGTGTTTTATTTGGAGTTAATACAATATGATTGTCTTGTAGTTCATTCTTATTATCCTAATTTAGATTTAAATAAAATAATCTCTTCCTAAAACAAAATTATTTTAAAATTTAATTCATACTATTTTTGAGACATATCTTCTATATATATGTTACCCATGCTATTATATTTTAATATACAATAATATTCACGAACATCCAATGAGTTATAATACTATTATACATTTATACTACATGTTCGTTATAAAGATTCAATCAGATAAAAAAAATATATATGAATTATGATAAAAAAACTTTAATTATATTAGAAATAAGATTAGAAAATAGTCCTGCGCCATGCGCACTTGCGCAGGTTATCAAACTTGTATAAGCTTTAATTTGGAGTTGGGAGTAGTGGTCTTTATTTTCAATGAGAGAAGCTTTAATAAGCAAGTTGCATGGAAAATGGCTTAAATTAAACAAATAATCGTGTGGACTTTAATTAGTGCAATCCTGAATTGGAGTCTTTTGAAATGATGGCATTGGCAAAATCTCTTTGTGGCAAATCGTAGAGTGTGACAAAAGCGTGGGTTATCTCAAAAATCGAGAAATTATTATTTAATATTGTTAGAGTAAGGGGTAAAAAAGATGTCTTGCTAACATGTTTTGTTAAAAGAATATTATAAAAAACTGAAAAAATAATTGTTTATAATTTTTAATGCATTAAATATATTAAAAATTTAAAAAATCTATTATTATACTACTTTTAAAATATTTCCTTAAAACATAAGATATCTAAATCTAAAAAAAAAAGAAAAAAAAACCCTGGACATCTTATAATTTATAGTAATATTTAAGTTTTAGTAAAAAATAACTAAGTTCCTAATAAAAATAATTGACAAATTAATTTATGATCTTTTTTAAAATACTAGATAAATTATTTTATTATAAAATAAAAAGATGAATAATTAATCTCTAATTTTTTTTAAAATATGACATATTAGTATGATTGAAGAATTAAATTATCTAAATTTTAAAAGTATATAGAGGCTAGTTTGTTTATTTATTTTGTTGGAGATTAATTTATCTAACGTTCTAAATAATCAAAGATATTTTTTAATTTTTGTTAAAAAAACTAATATATCTAAAATCTGAATTATTAAGAACCAATTTGAGATATTAATCTATGATTTATTTATAGCAAATTTCTAAAAAAATCCAATTATAAAGTATCTATCTTATTTATCTACTATTTGAATAATTATTCATTGAGTTAATTTAATTGAATGAAAACATATATAAAGTATATATAAATTAAACTAAAATATATAGGCAAAGATAATACAACAATAATGCACAAAACTAATGTGTTGATTAATTAATAAAACATATCTTTTTTTTTCCCCCTTATTGTAGGAGATCACTAGTAGTTAGAAGCATCTAAATATTTCTTCGATCTTCTGAAAAGCAATGTAAATGTGGTTATCTATATATTTCGATAAAGACCATGTGCATTCAATGCATGAGACTGTGATGACGAAATTCAGTGGAGGGTTACTTTTTTTTTTTTTAACAGAAAAAGCCATTACTTTTTTGTTTTAGATAAATTGTGAGATGAGAAGATGAGACACAGTGCTTGGTTGGCTTGCACTACTTTGATCACTTTTTAAGAATAATTGTTTAAGTTACCTTCAAAAAATAAATTGTTTAAGTTAATGTTTAAAACAATCTTTAAAAAATAAATTCTGCTAGGTAATAATTAATTGGTAATTTTAATTTTTTAAATTATCATTAATTAATGATTATTTAAATTTTATTTTTTAAAAATATAAAATTAATAAATTATTAATTGTAATTGTTTAAAATTAAATGATTAATTTTTTTTAAAATTATCTATAACAATTTTTTTTAATTATCTATAATAGCGGGCGTGTAAAGTAAAGGGCAAATTACTAAATTAAAACATTTGGGATCCCAAATTACCGAAATATAATTTTTACAGTATGAATATGAAAATGCAACTTTTTACAAATCTAAGTAAACTGTTGATGGAGTCCAACAGTTTACGTTGAGTAAGCATTTGGCCAGAAATCGTGGAAAAAGTTTCACGGTTTATGGTTACACTAAGCTCCACTATATATACCAAACTAGAGTGAGTAGTGTGATGGTAGAGAGTCATTTTCACACATTTATAAATGGAAGGAGAGGAGAGTTTTTTGGTCCTAGTCCACTGTTCTGGTAAAATAAAAAAAGCAAGAGCAAGGCACGGTGTTAAGTTCATCGATAAAGAACCGGTGAGTATTTTTATCCGATCAACAAATACTTTGTCAGAGCTAAAGACGAGTATATTGCAAAGCTCAGGGTTGTATGATGCCAAGTTAGTGAAGAAGTTGTTCTACAAGATTCCGATTGCGGTTGTGTCAACTGGTGTGCAGTATGAAACATTTGTGATAGGGTCGGACGAAGACATGCAGGTTTTGTTTCATTGTCGACTCATTTTTCCGGAGGTGAGGATACACGAGTTGTATGCCAAGTTGGAAGATGGTGTCGACAGTTCTGGGACATCAGCATCGAATTCTCAGTCAACGATAGTGGGGGGTACTTCTACTTCGATGCCGGTCGTTGCATCTGGTTGTATGTTAGGTGAACCTCCATCTGTACCAGCAGGGTTAGCTAGGCCAGCGGGTTTGATTCCTGGTCCTTTAGGTGATAGTGAGCCGGATCATGTTGAGAATGCGATGCAAGAGGATGATTTGGACGACGAGCCAGATCACATATTGTGGGACTGTGAAGAGGATACTCCTAGGAACCCGCCAGCACGTCAGGGGGCCATCCAGTTCGGGGTCCTACCAACAACCGTCACATTTTTTGGCGTTGAACTTGAAGCAGTCGGTCAGCAACCGGACATTGATCCCACCTTCGGAGGCCAATGATTACACGAGGAAAATCCTGCGAAAGAATTTCAGATTGGCCAATCTTTTCCGACGAAGGAGGAAGCTCTGTTGGGTGTTAAGGATTATAGCATCCGTCGTGGGGTACAGTATCGAGTTTTAGAGTCGGATCATCTTGAGTATCATGGGAGATGCAAGGAGTTTGGGAACAACTGTACGTGGATGATTCACATCACATTTTGCAACTCGACACATATATCGGTATAGTCATGCCAATGCTACTAAAGCCCAACTATAGCTGCCTATCTCGTCCAGCCTAGTCACAGAGGGCAACCACCATATATGAACCTAATTTCCACTCTTATCACCAAACAACTAAGTGGATAGTAGCATCATAATGTAAGCCCGTGCATATACCTGTACGGTATCCTCATTGGCATTCTGTGGCAGTATCCTATATCTCTTATGGAACCAGGTGAAGTGAACTGTAAACTGCTTTATCTTATTCGGTAGGAGAAGCTCGCCAAATAGTTCCTCAAGCCACTCCCAATAGGGTTTGCCATCATCCATAAGCTTCTTGAAATCCGTAAGGCACCTGGATATAGGTAAACTATCCATGGGCAACCCCAGCTAGTATGCAACATCCTACAGCGTGATGGTGCACTCCCCGAATGGCATGTGAAAGGTGTGCGTCTCAAGACGCCACCTCTCAGTGAATGTGTGGCTCATCCAATCAAAACCACCTCGTGTTGAACCGCGCCAGGTGGTACAAACATGCCCTCTCCAGATAGGGTATGATCCTGTCATGCAGAGGCATGTTCTGTTACCTCTGGATACTACAAATGCACTTACTAGGCTGTAACATGTGAGAAAAATAACCAAAACCAAGTGAAATTCAAAATTAATAAGACTTAAATTATAAGACTCAAATCTTTAATTCAAAATAAGCAGATACTAAACGTAAGATTATATAATCTAAATCTTAAGTTCAAAAAAACTAAACTACAAAATTTATAACTTTTAAATTTAAGAATGCAAAATACAACAATTAGGTTCAATTTACAAAATTTAATCTTTAGGTTTCAAAATCCTAACAACCAAGACTCCAATACTTGAATTTAAACTTACATGTTTAAAAGTTCAAATTTCAAAACTTAGTTTTCAAACATGATACTTAAACAACAACACTACAATTTGAACCTTATGTCTCAAATACAAGAGGATCATTATTCTACTTAAACAATTGGACCTATCTCTTAACTTCAAAATCCTAAACTGGCCAATCCTAAATTGTGTTCTAACTACAAAATCCAAAGACTACATTGCTCTGTTATATGAAATAAAATAAATAAAAGATAGCAAATTTACCTCTTCGTTGATGCTGCTGGCTATGTGCGCAACGCCGTTGAGCCGATAAAGACTACGTTCATCCGCCATGGTCCCGGCCCAAGAAAAGTCCGAATGTCTTCCTCACCACACTTTTCCTCTTCCCCCCTCTCTAGAATGTCACTTTCTCTCTCTACCAATGTGAAAGTCTCTCAAAATGAATAATCCGCAACACCCTTTCCACGTATTTATACTAGAATATAAAACACTGGATCCCTTTTACGGTTTATGCTTATTTGCCATCCTCACAGAAACTGTAAAATCTCTACCACGATTTTTGGCCAAATGCGTTCTCAACATAAACCGTGGTACCCCACCAGCAATTTATATATTTTCTGAAACCATTATTGGACTCCATCAGCAATTTACATAGATTTGTAGAAAATTATATTTTCGTATCTAAATCGTAAAAACTGTATTTCGATAATTTTGGATCTCAAGTATTTTAGTTTAGTAATTTGTCCTAAAATAAATATCTTAAAAATATGACACATAGTATTTAATAGCGATACACTAATAAAAAATCAGGTCTTCTTAACATATGCTTTAAAATTTTAAAAATATTATTATAAAAAAATAATTTATTAGAAATTATTGAAAGATAATTTTTATATTTTTAATACATTAAATGCATTAAAAATTAAAAAATTTTGTATTATTGTGTTCTTAAACATTAATCTTTAGTTCTTGGGAACTAAAATTATGAAAGTACAGTAACAAAGTTGTTGGCTTCAATATATGTAATGTAGTTCAAATTAAAACTTAATGGGTATGTGTAGTACGTACCTAATTCATTGGTTTCGCCATACAAAATGAGAAAGTATTATTGTCGTGTTGCCCTTAACATACATATTTTTGGACTCTAATGCGGCTTCTTACAAAAAATGAAATTTCTTCCTTCCATACAACTCGATTTTAGAATTTGGAGATTATATTAATATTAAGTTATCTTAAAAGAACATTATATCATCACAATTTTATAATATTATTTAACTGTTAATTACCTATTTTATTTAGAAAATCTGTGTTATTAAATAATTATTAAATCAAATATCATAATTAACATCTAGTAATTTATAAGTAGGTATTTATCATGAAATTTAACTAATACTTACAGTTTATTAGTATTAAATTTGGAAAGCAAATCGATACTATTGTCTATCACTCTAGCTTATTATTATTTTTAAATTTTAATATTTTAAATTAGAATCTCGTTAAGGGAATAATTATCAAAGTTAATAAAAAAATAAGTTAAAATTTTTTAAATAAATTTAACTAATGAGTGATCTAAATATAATTAATAAACAAGAAAACTTATTATTATAACATATTTTTTTTCATTGTATTGAATAGTTAAAAATGTTTTTTAATACAAACATATTTTTATTTGTAACAAGTTTTTATTAAGATATTTGTTAGCAACACCNTTTTTAATGTATATTTTATATTAATCACTAATTTTAATAACTAATTTTAGTATATATATAATATAATTGTTTAAATTAATAGCTCTAGAACAACTTTTCTTTTTAAAATCTTGGCAGAGCAAAAACACTAAAGATTGATTTTATTCATATGATGGAAAGATTAAAAAAATAAAAAAAAATAGAGAAGTTGATCACCGACCCAGCTCGCAACGGAAGAATAATGAGGTGTGCAATTTACCATTATGTCTCTCTTTAGTTTTCAGCTATGGACTATACCATACTAGGTTTGCACATGGAAATTACCAGTTAAATATGTATATATGTTATCCAGATTACTTAACAATCAAATGTAAAGATGATTTTGAGCATTTGCAAACAATTACTGACAAAATTTTGTTTAAATTTACAGAGTTGAGTGGTAAAATAGGGGAACAAGTATCATATTATATGAGAAAAAAATTAAAAAAAAATATAGTTGACGAATGAAAATTTTTATTACTTTTGTTATTATTAGCATTCATATATATATACAGATGTATTAAATATTTTATCCTAATAAACATACTCTAACAATCTATATACACCAGAATATTTTATATATTAAAATATTATTTAATATATAACTTTAATTACATACTCTTTAAGTTGAGGCTATAAAAATTGATGAGACTCACCTTGTCATTACAAGAAAAGAAATTTTTAGGTGAGAGTGACTTGATTAGGACATTAGCATCTTGTTTGTTGAAGAAACTGGAAGGTGCTTAATTCCTGAACTTTATCACAAATAGTATGACAGTCAATCTCTATATGCTTAGTCCTTTTGTAAACTCTGATAAATTAGTAAATAATTAGTTAATACATTAGTTTTAAAAAAGAAGATTAGAAATGCGAATATTATATCAAATTAGGATAGAGCTCATTGAAACGAGAATTTTGACACTAGTTTCGAAAGAATCGATCCAAGAATAGACCGAATGGGTCGAACCAGTTGAACCAGACCCAAATCGAGCCCGTGAGCCCAACCGGCTCAGCACTCAAAAAGGACCGAAGTCATTTCCTTTCTCCCATTCAGCATAAACAGCACTGAAAGCTCCAGGAAAGAAAAGGAATGCTGAAACCTTACGGCAAACTTTCACTCGTCGTAGCTCCTCCGTCCGAGTTCCGATCACCGCACCGTTTGCGGCCACGCGACAACCGTGTCAATCTCTACGTTTCTACCGGAACAATTTTATAGGTAAGCTATTAATTACTCTCACCCACTCTTTTCTCCCAATTTTCAAATTTTGAGTAGGAATGTTGAATTTCTTTGACTTCTGATGTTTTAGGATCCAATTAGCTTGAGGAAAACATTCACTCTTGCTTATGTGAAGCTTGGGTAAGGTGAGGATACGATAATTCTATTTTAATTACCTTGAATTTGAGATTTGAGTATTAAATTGGATATATATGTGTTATAAATGTGTATTAGGTTAAAAATAAATAATTGGAGCTTGAAATTGTGAATATTGAAATTTGGAGGAAGTTGAGCTTAGAGTTTGTTGAATTTTGAGGAGCTGCCTTGGTTTTAAATAAATTGATTTGGTCGTTATGTGGAAATCAGCCAAGGTATGGTTTAGGTTTCTTGCATTTAATATATAATGTTCTGTGAAAACTTAGACTAGATGACCATAGGATATGTTGGATTCCATGTATATATTTAATACTTAGTATCTTGTTGATGAACATGGTTGGTTTGGTGCTTGTTGACTGATTGGTGATTTGGTGAATTATTGATTTGAGGTATAACTATTTTGAAGGTTGTTATGATAATGAGGTATTTTGTGTTAAAAGCCTAGGATTTGTGAACTATGATTCTTAGTTGAATTTGGGAGTTAAAGAAGAATCTAGAATTCTGTATTTGAGTCAGTTGTAGATTTCAAGTGATTTTAAATCAAAACTTTTGAAGGCTCATCGAGATAGTAAAACGTTACGTAAGGTATTACCAGCAGTTGAACAGGAAAAACAGTGGAGAGTGTCAAAAGGTCAGGATGGTTTGTGGAGGTTCAAGAATCGGATCATTGTGCCAGATGTTGGAGACCTGCGACAAAGAATCTTGAAGGAAGCCCATAAGAGCGGGTTCTCAATTCATCCAGGAAGCACCAAAATATACCAAGATCTGGAAGCAATGTTCTGGTGGCCAGGAATGAAGAATGATGTGGCATTGCATGTATCTAAATGTTTAACGTGTTAGAGTGTTAAAGTTGAGCATCAGAGACCATCAGGAACCCTTCAGCCTTTAGATATTCTACAATGGGAATGGGAGAGTATCACAATAGATTTTGTGATAGGTTTGCCTAGAACCTGGTCTGGTTGTGACGCTATTTGGGTGGTTGTGGATTGACTGACAAAATCAGCCCACTTTCTTCCTATCTGAATAAGTTGCACAATGGAAGAATCAGCTCGAATATATATTAAGTGTGTATTTGGGACTCAGCTGAGCTTGAGTACTGCATATCACCCTTAGATAGATGGTCAATTAGAGAGAACTATCCAGACCTTGGAGGATATGCTAAGGGCTTGTGTTTTGGACCAGGCGGCGAGTTGGGATCGGTATATGCCACTAGTGGAGTTTGCTTATAATAATAGCAACCATTCGAGCATCGGAATGACTCCATATGAGGCTCTCTATGGCAGAAAATGTCAATTTCTGCTATGTTGGTATGAAACTGAAGAAAGGAGTTTATTAGGGCCTGAGATGATAGCTGAAACTACTAAGCAGATAAAGAAGATTCGCAACCGAATGCATATAGCCCAAAGCCTGCTGAAGAGTTATGCTGATCAAAGGCAAAAACCTTTGGAGTTCAAAGAAGGAGAGCATGTCTTTTTGAAAGTTACACCAACCATTGGAGTGGGAAGAGCTATTAAGACTAAGAAACTGAATCCATGTTATATTGGACCGTTTGAGATCCTGAAAAGAATTGAGCCAGCGGCTTATAGAATTGCCTTACCGCCGTATCTTTCGAACTTGCACGACGTGTTTCATGTATCACAGCTTCGAAAGTATACTCTAGACGCAAGTCATATTGTGGAACCGGATCCGATTCAGGTAAGAGAAGATCTAACACTTCCAGTAATTCCGGTGAGAATTGACGACACTAGTATTAAACGATTGCGCGGGAAAGAAGTATCATTGGTAAAGGTAGCTAGGAGTCGAGCTGGTATCAAAGAACACACTTGTGAACTCGAATCAAATATGTGGAAAGACTACCCACATCTCTTTTCAGGTAACTAAATTCGAATTTTGAGGGCAAAATTCTTTGTTCGGTGGGTAGGATGTAAACCCAGATAAATAAGTAAATAATTAGTTAATAAATTAGTTTTAATAAAGAAGATTAGAAAGGCGAATATTATATCAAATTAGGATAGAACTCATCCAAACCGAGCCCGTGGGCCCAACCAACCCATCACTTAAAAAGGACCGAAGCCATCTCCTTTCTCCCATTCAGCATAAACAGCGCTGAAAGCTCCAGGAAAGAAAATGAGTGTCGAAACCTTACGGCAAACTTCAACCCGTCGTAGCTCCTCCGTCCGAGCTCCGAACGCCGCACTGTTTGCAGCCACGCGACCACCGTGTCGAGCTCTACGTTTCTACCGGAACAATTTCATAGGTAAGCCATTAATTACTCTCAGCCCTTATGTGAGGCTTGGATAAGGTGAGGATATGATAATTCTATTTTAATTACATTGAATTTGAGCTTTGAGTATTAAATTGGATATATATGTGTTATAAATGGGTATTAGGTTGAAAATAAATAATGGAACTTGAAATTGTGAATATTAGAATTTGGAGGAAGCTGAGCTTAAAGTTTGTTGAATTTTGAGGAGCTGCCTTGGTTTTAAATAAATTGATTTGGTTGTTACGTGGAAATCGGCCGAGGTATGGTTTAGGCTTCTTGCATTTAATATATAATGTTCTGTGAAAACTTAGGCTAGATGACCATAGGATAAGTTGGATTGTATGTATAGATTTAATACTTAGTATCCTATTGATGAACATGGTTGGTTTGGTGCTTGTCGAGTAACTGGTGATTTGGTGAATTATTGATTTGAGGTATAACTATTTTGGAGGTTGTTGTGATATTGACGTATTTTGTGTTAAAGCCTAGGATTTGGGAACTATGATTCTTAGTTAAATTTCGGTTGTTAGATTTGATTATTGTATGAGTATAATTGTTTATCTGACGTAGATTTATTGTGGTGATTGTTATGATGATGAGGAAGGGTATGTTGAATTGAAAAGAATGCAGGTTTGGACCCGAAAAGGGTGGCAAAGTCCGAGTTTTAGAGGAGATGCTGCCGAAATTTTATAAAAATTAGAGATTTTGTTTAGATGATTATTTAAAAAGATTTAGATTCAAAGGTTATATGGTTTGATTTAGAGTTATTAAGAAAACGAGTATGTTTTAAGTTTGATTTATTTAGAAAAGAATAAATTATGTTTTGAATTGGAACTATTGATGGATCGAATGGGAGATGTGATAATATGATTGATGTATGATGATGAATGAGATACGATTGAGAATGATGTGGATGTTGATGAATTATATTTGAATTATTTATATGGCTTATGAATTTGAATGATATGAGATACGAGATTCCGTGGGTAAAGTACCGTGGCTTATCACCACGTGTACCAGGTTGAAAACTCGATACTCTGTTGATCCTACGACGTAAGGGTGACCGGGCACTATAAATTCCCGGGAATGTTAACCCTGATGAGCGGATATTTTATACGCTTTTGGCATTGTTTTTAGGTAGTTTTTAGTAGGATCTAGCTACTTTTAGGGATGTTTTCATTAGTTTTTATGCTAAATTCATATTTCTAGATTTTACTATGAGTTTGTGTATTTTTCTGTGATTTCAGGTATTTTCTGGCTGAAATTGAGGGACCTGAGCAAAACTCTGATAAGGAGGCTGACAAAGGACTGCTGATGCTGTTGGATTCTGACCTTCCTGCACTCAAAATGGATTTTCTGGAGCTACAGAACTCTAAATGGCGTGCTCTTAATGGAGTTGGAAAGTAGACATCCAGAGCTTTCCAGCAATATATAATAGTTCATACTTTGTTCGAGATTAGATGATACAATATGGCATTCAACACCAGTCCCATGCTGCATTCTGGAGTAAAACGCCAGAAACACGTCACAAACCAGAGTTAAACGCCAAAAACACGTTACAACTTAGCGTTTAACTCCAAGAGAAGCCTCTGCACATGTAAAGCTCAAACTCAGCCCAAGCACACATCAAGTGGGCCCCAGAAGTGGATTTCTGCATCAATTACTTACTTCTGTAAACCCTAGTAGCTAATTTAGTATAAATAGAACTTTTTACTATTGTGCTAGCGTCCGGTTTTGGGATTATCTAGTCCTTTTCCCTTATTTTCGATTTCATATGCCATTCATGGGGGCTAGCCATTCGGCCATGCCTGGACCATCACTTATGTATTTTCAACAGTGGAGTTTCTACACACCATAGATTAAGGGTGTGGAGCTCTGCTGTACCTCGAGTTTTAATGCAATTACTACTATTTTCTATTCAATTAAGCTTATTCTTATTCTAAGATAATCGTTGCACCTCAACATGACAAATATGATGATCCATGACACTCATCATCATTCTCACTTATGAACGCGTGATTGACAACCACTTCCGTTCTACCTCAGAACGAGCGTATATCTTTTGGATTCCTTAATCAGAATCTTCGTGGTATAAGCTAGAACCTTTTGGCAGCCATTCTTGAGAATCCAGAAAGTCTAAACCTTTTCTGTGGTATTCCCAGTAGGATTCAGGGATTGAATGACTGTGACGAGCTTCAAACTCGCGATTGTTGGGCGTGGTGACAGACGCAAAAGAATCAATGGATTCTATTCCGACATGATCGAGAACCGACAGATGATTAGCCGTGCTGTGACAAGAGCATTTGGACCTTTTTCACTGAGAAGATGGGAAGTAGCCATTGACAACGGTGATGCCCTACATACAGCTTGCCATAGAAAGGAGTAAGAAGGATTGGATGAAAGCAGTAGGAAAGCAGAGATTCAACAGGGACAAGCATCTCCATACTCTTATATGAAATTCCCACCAATAATTTACAAAAGTATCTCTATCTTTATTTTCTGTTTAATTATTATTAATTTCGAAAACCATTATAATCATTTGAATCCGCCTAACTGAGATTTACAAGATGACCATAGCTTGCTTCATACCAACAATCTTCGTGGGATCGACCCTTACTCACGTAAGGTATTACTTGGACGACCCAGTGCACTTGCTGGTTAGTTGTGCGGGATTGTGACAAAGTGTGCTTCACATTTGAGAGCGCTACCAAGTTTTTGGCGCCATTGTTGATGATCACAATTTCGTGCACCAAGTTTTTGGCGCTGTTGCCGGGGATTGTTCGAGTTTGGACAACTGACGGTTCACCTTGTTGCTCAGATTAGGTAATTTTCTTTTCAAAAAATTTTCAAAAATCTTTCAAAAATTGTTTTCTTTGTTTTCGTTTTTCTAAAAATTATTTTCAAAAAAAAAATACAAAAAAATTATAAAATCATAAAAATAAAAAATATTTTGTGTTTCTTGTTTGAGTCTAGTGTCAATTTTTAAGTTTGGTGTCAATTGCATGTTTTAAAAATTTATGCATTTTTCGAAAATTTCATGCATAGTGTTCTTCATGATCTTCAAGTTGTTCTTGATAAGTCTTCTTGTTTGATCCTCATATTTTCTTGTTTTGTGTCTTTTCTTGTTTCTCATATGCATTCTTGAATTCTTAGAGTCTAAGTATTAAAAATTTCTAAGTTTGGTGTCTCGCATGTTTTTCTTTTCTTGAAAATTTTTCAAAAATAAATATTGATGTTCATCTTAACATTCAAAGTGTTCTTAGTGTTCATCTTGACATTCATAGTGTTCTTGCATGCATCATGTGTTTTGATTCATAATTTTTATGTTGTGAGTCATTTTTGTGTTTTTCTCTCTCCTCATTAAAAAATTCAAAATAAAAAAATTATCTTTTCCTTAATTTTCTCATAAATTTAAAAAATTTGAGTTCACTTAGTCAAAAAAATTTAAAAAAAAAACTTACCTATTTCTTATAAGTCAAATCAAATTTTCAATTTTAAAAATCTTATATTTTCAAAACTTTTTCAAAAAAAATTAAATCTTTTTCATTTTTCTTTTATGATTTTCGAAAATTTGAAAATATTTTTCCAAAATCTTTTCTTATCTTTATTTCATGATTTTCAAAAACTTTACTAACAATTAATGTGATTGATTCAAAAATTTGAAGTTTGTTACTTTCTTGTTAAGAAAAGTTCAATCTTTAAATTCTAGAATCATATCTTTTAGTTTCTTGTTAGTCAAGTAATTAATTTTAATTTTAAAAAATCATATCTTTTCAATCATATCTTTTTATCATATCTTCTTAAATCATATCTTTTTCAAAAATTTGATTTTAAAATATCTTTTCTAACTTCTTATCTTTTCAAAAATTGATTTCCAACTAACTAATTGACTTTTGGTTGTTTCTTATCTTTTCAAAACCAACTAACCACTTTTCCCTCTCTAATTTTCGAAAACTCCTTACCCCTTTTTCAAAATTCTTTTCAATTAACTAATTGTTTCAAATTTTAATTTTAATTTTATTTATTCTTTTAATTTTCGAAAAATCACTAACCCTTTTTCAAAATTAATTTTCGAAAACTCCTCTCTCTCATCTTCTTCTATTTATTTATTTATCTACTAACACTTCTCTTCTACTCAAGAATTCGAACTCATTCCTCCCCCTTGTGTTTGGATTCTTACCTTTTCCTTCTTCTATTCCTTTCTTCTTCTACTAAGATAAAGAAATCTCTATACTGTGACATAGAGGATTCCACTTCTTTTTCTATTCTCTTCTCTTTCATATGAGCATGAACAAGGAAAAAGGCATTCTTGTTGAAGCTGATCCTGAACTGAAAGGACTCTGAAGAGGAAACTAAGAGAAGCTAAATTACAACAAGCCAGAGACAACCTTACTGAAATTTTCGAACAAGAAAAGGATATGGCAGTCGAACCCAACAATAATAATGCAAGGAGGATGCTTGGTGATTATACTACACCTACTTCCAAATTTGATGGAAGAAGCATCTCAATTCCTGCCATTGGAGCAAACAATTTTGAGCTGAAGCCTCAGCTAGTCACTCTAATGCAACAGAACTGCAAGTTCTATGGACTTCCATCAGAAGATCCCTATCAGTTTTTAACTGAATTCTTGCAGATCTGTGAGACTGTTAAGACTAATGGAGTAGATCCTGAAGTCTACAGGCTCATGCTTTTCCCTTTTGCTGTAAGAGACAGAGCTAGAACATGGTTAGATTCGCAACCTAAACATAGCCTGGACTCTTCGGATAAGCTGGTCACGACTTTCTTGGCTAAGTTCTTTCCTCCTCAAAAGCTGAGCAAGCTTAGAGTGGATGTTCAGACCTTCAAATAAAAAGATGGTGAATCCCTCTATGAAGCTTGGGAAAGATACAAGCAGATGACCAAAAGGTGTCCTTCTGACATGCTTTTAGAGTGGACCATTTTGGATATATTCTATTATGGTCTATCTGAGTTCTCCAAGATGTCACTGGACCATTTTGCAGGTGGATCCATTCACCTAAAGAAAACGTCTGCAGAAGCTCAAGAACTTATTGACATGGTTGCAAATAACCAATTCATGTACACTTCTGAGAGGAATTCCGTGAATAATAGAACGCCTCAGAGGAAGGGAGTTCTTGAAATTGATGCTCTGAATGCCATATTGGCTCAGAACAAAATGTTGACTCAGCAAGTCAACATGATTTCTCAAAGTCTGAATGGATGGCAAAATGCATCCAACAGTACTAAAGAGGCATCTTCTGAAGAAGAAGCTTATGATCCTGAGAACCCTGCAATGGCAGAAGTGAATTACATGGATGAACCTTATGGGAACACCTATAATTTCTCATGGAGAAATCATCCAAATTTCTCATGAAAGGATCAACAAAAGCCTCAACAAAGCTTTAATAATGGTGAAAGAAACATGCTCAACAATAGCAAGCCTTTTCCATCATCTTCTCAGACAGAGAATTCTGAGCAGAGCTCCTCTAGCTTAGCAAACATAGTTTCTGATCTGTCTAAGACGACTTTAAGTTTCATGAGTAAAATAAGGTCCTCCATCAGAAATTTGGAGGCACAAGTGGGCCAACTGAGTAAGAAAGTCACTGAATCTCCTTCTAGTACTCTCCCAAGCAATACTGAAGAGAATCCAAAAGGAGAGTGCAAGGCCATTGACATAATCAAAATGGCCGAACCTAGAGAGGAAGGGGAGGATGTGAATCCCAATGAGGAAGACCTCATGGGACGTTTCCCAGACAAGAAGGAGTTCCCTATTGAGGACCTAAAGGAATCTGAGGCTCATATAGAGACCATAGAGATTCCATTGAACCTCCTTCTGCCATTCATGAGCTCTGAGAACTATTCTTCCTCTGAAGAGGATGAAGATGTAACTGGATAGCAAGTTGCTCAATATCTAGGAGCCATCATGAAGCTGAATGCCAAGTTGTTTGGTAATGAGACTTGGGAAGATGCACCTCCCTTGCTAATTACTGAACTAGATACATGGGTTCAGCAAACTTTACCTCAAAAGAAACAAGATTCTGGTAAATTTTTAATACCATGTACCATAGGCACCATGACCTTTGAGAAGGCTCTGTGTGACCTGGGGTTAGGCATAAATCTTATGCCACTCTCTGTAATGGAGAAACTGGGGATCTTTGAGGTACATGCTGCCACATTCTCATTACAGATGGCAGACAAGTCACTAAGACAAGCTTATGGATTGGTAGAAGACGTGTTAGTAAAGGTTAAAGGCCTTTACATCCCTGCTGATTTCATAATCTTAGACACTAGGAAGGAGGAGGATGAATGCATCATCCTTGGAAGGCCCTTCCTAACCACAGCAGGAGCTGTGATTAATGTTAATAGAGGAGAATTAGTCCTTCAATTGAATGGGGACTACCTGGTGTTTAAGGCCCAAGGCTATCCTTCTGTAATAATGGAGAAGAAGCATGAAAAGCTTCCCTCAGTACAGAGTCAAACAAAGCCCCCACACTCAAACTCTAAGTTTGGTGTTGGGAGGCGACAACCAAACTCTAAGTTTGGTGTTGAACTCTCACATTCAAACTCTACATTTGGTGTTAGGAGTCCACAACATTGACCTGATCACCTGTGAAGCTCCATAAGAGCACACTGTCAAGCTAGTGACATTAAAGAAGCGCTTATTGGGAGGCAACCCAATTTTTATTCATATAATTTTATTTTTATTTCATTGTTCTTTTATGTTTTATTAGGTTCATGATCATGTGGAGTCACAAAATAAATACAAAAATTAAAAACAGAATAAAAAAAACAACAGAAGAAAAAGCACACCCTGGAAGAAGAGCTTACTGGCATTTAAACGCCAGTAAGGAGCATCTTTCTGGCGTTCAAACGCCAGGATTGCACCCTGAGAAAAACTGGCGTTCAACTCCAGAAACATGCTGCAGACTGGCGTTGAACGCCCAAAACAAGCATAGAGCTGGCGTTTAACGCCAGAAACAAGCATCAATCTGGCGTTAAAAGCCAGGATTGCATGCAGAGGGTGTTTTACACGCCTAATTGGTGCAGGGATGATAAATCCTTGACACCTCAGGATCTGTGGACCCCACAGGATCCCCACCTACCTCAACTTACCTTCTCTCTTCTTCACACAATCCAATAACACTATTCCCCAAACACCTTTTACCAATCACCTCAATCTCTCTTCCCAATTACCCTTTCACCACTCACATCCATCCACTCTTCCCCATAAACCCCACCTACCTTCAAAATTCAAAATCTCTTTCCCACCCAAAACCACCCTAAATGGTCGAACCTACTCCCTCTCCCTTCACTATATAAACCCCTCTATCCTTCTTCATTTTCACACACCACAACCATCTCTTCTTCACCTTGGCCAAAACCACACACCTCTCCCTTTCTTCCATATTTTCTTCTTCTTCTTCTTCTTCTTCTTTTCTTTCTTCTTCTTTTGCTCGAGGGCGAGCAATATTCTAAGTTTGGTGTGGTAAAAGCATAGCTTTTTTGTTTTTCCATAACCACTTATGACACCTAAGGCCGGAGAAACCTCTAGAAAAGGAAAAGGGAAGACAAAAGCTTCCACCTCCGAGTCATGGGAGATGAAGAGATTCATCTCAAAGGTCCATCAAGACCACTTCTATGAAGTTGTGGCCAAGAAGAAGGTGATCCCTGAGGTCCCTTTCAAGCTTAAGAAAAATGAGTATCCAGAGATCCGACATGAGATCCAAAGAAGAGGTTGGGAAGTTCTGACCAACCCCATTCAACAAGTCGGAATCCTAATGGTTCAAGAGTTCTATGCCAATGCATGGATCACTAGGAACCATGATCAAAGTATGAACTCGAATCCAAAGAATTATCTTACAATGGTTCGGGGGAAATACTTAGATTTCAGTCCAAAAAATGTGAGGTTGGCATTCAACTTGCCTATGATGCAAGAAGATGCACGCCCCTACACTAGAAGGGTCAACTTTGATCAAAAGTTGGACCAAGTCCTTATGGACATATGTGTGGAAGGAGCTTGATGATTGGATTTTTGACGGTTTAGAATTTCACTAATGAATTCTTGTTGTAAAGTATAGTTTCTAAACCAAACAATAATCCTTTCATACAAAAAGTTGTTTGTCACTGGTACAAACCCCTAAAATTTATAAACCGAAGTATTCAAACCTCGGGTCGTTCTCCCTAGGAATTACAATAAAGTGTCTTGTTATTGGTTATGAGTTATTTTGGGGTTTTGATAAGAAGCATGAAAGATAAATGGCAAGAAAGTAAACTAAGGCCTAAAAAGGTCTTGGCAGGGGTTGGTGGTCAAGGATCTCTATCCTAATCACTAACCACAATATGAGAATTGGCAAGGATTAATCTCATTAAATCATCCTCTAACTAGTAGTAAAGAAAAGTCAAATGAGCTATATCAATCCTAGTCCATAAGTCCTAACTCTCCACTAATTCAATTAGTGAGAAAGTATAAGAACAACATAAAGGAAATTACAACAAAAGAATAGAGGAAGATGAATGTAACAACAAAGAATTGAAAGGTAGAATTAGAAGAAAGCAAAGATTAAAACCTAGATCTAAGAACTAAACCTAATCCTAATCCTAATCCTAGAGAGAAGTGAGAGCTTCTCTCTCTAGAAACTAACTCTAACTACTAAACTAAGCTAAACTAAACTAATGGTAACTAACTTGTCCATCCCTCTTCAATCCTTGGCTTAAATAGGATCAGAAATGAGTTGGATTGGGCTCACAAAGCTTGTAAATTCGCTAGCCACGAGTTTGCATAAAGTGAATCACGTGCACCAACAGCGCGTACGCGTACAGTGCGCGTACGCGTCCTTATACATATAGCAACTATGGCAAATCTTATATCGTTTCGAAGCCCCGGATGTTAGCTTTCCAACCCAACTAGAACTGCATCATTTGAACCTTTGTAGCTCAAGTTATGGTCGATTAAGTGCGAAGAGGTTGGCTTGACAGCTTTTGCGTTTCCTTTATTTATTCATGAGTTCTCCATTTCTACATGCTTTTCCTTCATTCCCTTGGTCCAATCCTTGCCTCCTAAATCTGAAATCACTTAGCAAACATATCAAGGCATCTAATGGAATCAAGGAGAATTAGATTTAGCTATTTTAAGTCCTAAAAAGCATGTTTTCACTCTTAAGCACAATTAAAGGAGAAGTTATAAAATCATGCTATTTCAATGGATAAATGTGGGTAAAAGGTTATAAAATCTCCTAAATCAAGTACAAGATAAACCCTACAAATGGGGTTTATCAGAGCTCAATGAAAAAGAGACTCTAAAGGCAAGCCGGTTCAATTGAGAAGACTGGACCTTAAGCCTGTGGCTAGAGGATGGTTGGAGTTCATCCAACGCTCCATCATCCCCACTAGCAACCGATCCGAAGTTACTGTGGATCGGGCCATCATGATCCATAGCATCATGATTGGAGAGGAAATAGAAGTTCATGAAGTCATATCTCTTGAATTCTACAAAGTAGTCGAAAAGTCCTCCACCATGGCAAGACTAGCTTTTCCTCATCTTATTTGCCATCTATGCTACGCAGCTGGAGTTGTCATAGAAGGAGACATCCTCATTGAAAAGGACAAGCCCATCACTAAGAAAAGGATGGAGTAAACAAGAGAGGCCATCCATGGATCTCAAGAGATGCATGAGGAAGCTCATCATCAAGAAATTCCTGAGATGCCTCAAGGGATGTATGGACATTCCAAAATAATAACAAAACTCAGATACAAAAAAGTCTAGTGTCTAGACAAACTCTCCAATCGGAGTTAGAGAAGGCAGTGAGTACGAGATTGTTGGAGGTAAAAATAACACTCCCTCGGCCGGAGCATCTTTAAGATATTGAAGTACATACAGAGCAGCTTGGAAATATTTTGTTGTGGCACCATCTAAAAACTGACTACCAACCGCGAAGTATATATCCGGCGGTGTATTTGTGAGGTAAATTAAACGTCCAATTAACCGTCTATGAGGAGTAACATCATCAACAGGAGTTCCTAAAGATTTAGATAGATGAGTTGTATAATCTATTGGCGTTGTGGCTAATTTTGCATTCATCAACCCAAACTCATCAAGCAAGTCAAGTGTATATTTACGTTGAGACATGGCAATGCCCTGTTGACGTTTGGCAATTTCCAAACCAAGAAAAAATTTTGATTTGCCAAGATCTTTAATTTTAAATGTGTTATCCAGGAGCTGTTTAATCCTTACAATTTCTCTCCAATCTTTCTCTGCTAAAATTAGGTCGTCCACATAAATAAGGATACATGTGAAGCCTGAATCAAATAGTTTAGTGAACAAATAACTGTCTGATTTTGATTGAGTATATCCATCGTCAATGAGAACACAACACAACTTCTGTTGTTACTATCTATTAGCTTGTTTCAAGTCATATATCAATTTTTCCACCTTACCAACTGAACCAGCTGGCACTGCCAATCCTAATGGAGGTTTCATATACACCTCTTCTGGTAAATCTCCATAGATAAAATTAGAATTGACATTCAACTGGTGGACATGCCATCCTTTAGTAATAGCAATAGCCAAAAGCATTCTTAAAGTAGTGAGTTTGATAACTGGACTAAAGGTATCAAAATAGTCGAAACATGCCGTTTGAGTGAAACCTCTAGCAACGTGCCTTGCCTTGTGGCGTTCTACTTCACCATTGGATTTGAACTTGGTCTTGAAAATCCATTTGAAACTAATTACCTTTTATTCAAAAGGAAGAGAAGTTAGTTTCCATGTTTTATTCTCCTCAAGAGCCTTCAATTCAGCACTTATTGTCTTACGCCAACAATCATAGAGGATGGCCTCTTCATAACTTTTTGGTTCTGTGGTGGAGGAGATAACAGCTGAAAAAGCTTTATGCCTTATTGACAGTGTGTTGTAAGATACATAGTCAGAGATTGGATACTTCACTTCAAAAGAAGTTGGAGATTGCTGGGCCGAGATATTGACTTGCAAGCAATAGTACTCTTGCAAGTAAGATGGCTATTTTCTTTGCCTGCATGATCTTCTAAGTTCATTAACCTCAGATGTGCTAATTGGATTAATTAATGATGCAGCACGATTTAAATTATTTTCTTTAAAAATAGAAGGTTGGCAAGAAAAAAAAGCATGAGATACAAGTTCAAGTGAGTGAGAAATAGGAGAGGATGATGCATGAGAATTAGAGGCAGGTGCATAAGGTTCAAAAACGAGAATTTCTTCATTAAAATGTAAGTCTCTTGATCTTGTCAGTAAATTATTTTTGAAATTAAAAAAGTGTCCAAATTAAGCAATTTATTTGATGTTTCACCACTGCAAAAAGGATCCAAATGAAAATTCATTTCAAGATAAGAAGAATTAGAATTTTGAGAGTACGAATTTTTAATGCCTAAAGATTGATCATTTGAAGACAAAATCTCTTTGATAGAAAAATAGGATTCATAGAAAATAACATTTCAAGAAATAACAACTTCTTTGGTTTTAATATCAAGTAAAATATAACATTTTGTCCTTGATTTATATCCAAGAAAGATACACTTTCGTGATCTATGATCCAATTTCTTTCGATGAGCATATAAAGTGGAAGCAAAAGCTAAACAACCAAAAACCTTTAGAGAAGTTAACTCTAGAATGTTGCCATTAAGAATCTGATATGGGCTGTGTTTGAATGCAACTTGGGGTACTCTATTAATTATGTAAACAGCATGAGCCACTGCATAATGCTAAAAACAATTTGGAAGGTTAAAAGCAAATATGAGAGCCTTTGCTATATTTAGAATATCTTGATGCTTTCTTTCAACAATTCCATTTTGATGTGGTATTTTCACACAGCTTCTTTGATGCAAAATTCTTTTTTTATATAGAAAAAAGTCATAAAAAAATCCATGGCCATTATCAGTTCTAATGGTTTTTACCATGATTCTCTTTTGTGTGTAGATCATTTTAACAAAATTCTCTAAAAGAGAGCGAGTGTCAGATTTATTTTTCATAAAAAAAATTCAAGTAAACCTACTCCTATCCTAAAAAATGGTTAAAAAATATCTATAGCCAGGAGTAGATGGTGTGGCAATAGGCCCCAAATATCAGCATGAATCAAATCAAAAGAAAATTCAAATTTACTCAAACTATTAGAGAAAGGTAACGTCTTCTATTTTGCAAAATAACATGTATCACATGGTACATTATTGTTTGAACATGAGATGAATGGATGCATTTTTTCTAATTGTTGTAATCTACTAAAAGAAATATGGCCTAACATATAATGCCAAAGAACACTATGTGAAGTATGTATGTCATGTTCTTCAGTCATAATATTCAAAATCTTTTCTTCTAATTTGCTAAAGTTAACAACCATCTTTGCTTGAGTATTCTTGTATACAGCCCTCGCTTTTGATCAGTAATTCCAATCATCTCTAAGGTAGGCCACTCCTGAATCTCACAATTATGAGCATTGAACATAAAATTAATAAGATAAGAAATTAATAACTTTTAAAATAGAAATGAGATTGCATTTAAAACTTGGCACATATAGAATCTCAGTAAAATAAAAATCAGCTAAGAAAACTGTTCCACATAAGGTTGTAATAGTCTTGAACCATTTGATATGACAATTTTAAATGGATTAATATGTTTAATAGAATTAAAATGTTTAAGATTAAAGTAAATGTGAGCAGTTAACCCAGTATCTAAGATCCAATATTGGTAATTCAACTCAAAATCAGAAAGATAAATGAGATGAAATATACTGGATAAAGGAGCATAATGGTTGCCAAATTTTCATCATGAAGAGGTTCTTTGTGTTGCTGGAATAATGCAATAAGTGCTTCTTTCTGTCTATTCGAGAATATCCCATCCAAACTGATCTTACCTTCATTTTGGATAAAGGTGTGGGGTTGTATTCTGCATTACTCATAACTACCCACTGAGTTTACTGAATTAGCTGAGAGTGGTACTCCATTAGAGTGATTTGGTTGCAAATTTCGTGGGAAGCCATGCTTTGGTAACATGTATCTACCAAGTGACCTTGTTTTCAACAATAAGTGCAAAATTTGGGAGCTCCTCTAGTAGTACCTCTGACACTTTTACCACACCCTCTTCCTCTTTTTCTGACATTGTTGGCCCCAAATTGGCCTCTTTTAGCTCCAGTATTGATAAATTTGGCACTACCTTGGCTAATCTGGTATGTCTCTCTTTCACCTGTAGATTTAGTGTGAACATCATTCACTAGCATTCTAGAATCTGGTTTAATGAGATGCATCATTTGTCTCTCTTGTTGAAGAAGTACAGAAAAAACAGTATTCACATCTGGAAGGGGGCTTAAGCAACATAATATGGGAGCACACACTTGCATATTGGTCATTTAAACCTCTAAGAAAACGAATCGTATAAGACTGTAACTTATATTTTCTCATTATGTCTAATCCACAGCTACAATTACTCAAGCAAGCAAAAGTTGATATGCGTCTGAATTCGTCTAGTTCTTCACAAATCCCTTTTAGTTTTGTATAGTAAGAGGCGATGGATAACTCACCTTTGTTTGTGTTCTCCTCAAGCTCAACAATCCAAAATAGATCACCCTTATAAAATCGATGTTTGAGGTCCTTCCATAGTTCATGTGTATTATCGCACCATAGTACACTCTGTAAAATTTTTGGACTCAATGATTCATGTAGCTATGACAGCACAAACATGTTGTAACGGTCCCAAGCATCATACGAATCATCTGTTGTAGCTGGTTTGAGCAACGTGCCATCAATGAATTTAATTTTATTCTTTAATTTTAGACAAATTCACACAGATTTGGACTAAGTGTGGTAGTTCAATGTGGCAAATGGAGTAGTTGTAAGAGCGATTCCAAGTGTCTCACCTAGATGAAGGTAGTAGCAACTTGATGGATATTAAAGAAGGTTGGTGTTTGAGAATTCATATTTGATGGTAAAGTTTAGATGAATTAAATGGATTTCACTACATAAAGCCATGCTTATTTACTAAAATAGCATACTTTTATGTTTTATCCTTAAATTGCACTTAAATATGAAAACATGCTTTTTTCGTGCCTAAATTGAGCAATTTCATTCCACTTTTATTCCATTCGATGTTGTGATGTATTTTGTTGAGTGTTTTCAGGTCAATTAGGCAAGAATAACTTGGGAGAAGTAGAAAGCAAGCATGCACAATGGGAGAGCACATGAAGAAACAAAGGCGAAGAGCACATTGATGTATGCATACGCACAACTTCCTGTGCATACGCACAAGTGAAAAATCAGCAAGTGTGCATACGCACACAACCCTGTGCGTACACACAAGTCTGGGCGCGTGACTCACTTGATGAAGCACGTGGCTCGCGATTTTGGGGGCCTATTGGCCTAATTTTTAGAGTTTCTGAAGCTAATCGGGTGCTATATCAAAGGGCATCAGTCCATATCAAAAGGAGGCCACATTACAAAAATTACACACCATAGTAAGAGTAATTTTAGTTAGGTTTAGGTTAGGAATTTTTCTCTTAGGTTTTAATTAGGGTTCATAGTAGAATAGTTCATCTACAATTTTGATCTTGAATTTCAGTTTACCTTTTTTATAAGTACTTTTTAATTTCCTTTAAATCACATCACATTTACTTTTGTTTCTATATAATAGATGTTATTTTGTTAGTTTGCTCAATTTTAATTTCTTAAATCTTTTATTGATGATCTTGATGTTTTATGATTTATATATGCTTGATTGAGTTTCTATTGTTGAATTTGTGCATAGTTTGGTTATAATTTTGATTATCTTTTGTAATTTCTTATATTTTGCTTTTATACCCACAAGGTGTTTGTAAAAATTCCAATTATGGATTTCGAGTAGATTTTCACACCTTGGCTTGGGTAATTAGTTCCTAGGATACTAGAGTCATAATGTCCAATATTTAGTGGTAATTCTTGGGTTGTTAGTTGACTCTTCTTTCCACTAACGCTAGCTTTTTACTAAGTTAATTAGTAAGTTAGCTAGAACTTGTGTATTTAGGTCAATTATGCATACTTGACTTACTTCTCGATGTTAAGGGTTGACGAAGTGAGGTTAACTCATCATAATTGCCATAGTTGTGGTTATAAAAATGATAGAATTCCTTAACTCTCACTCCCAACTCGGAAGTCATGGCTCTTTTATGTATTGCATTTTCACTAGTTTTGATCTTCTAAATTGTATTAATTTTCTTTTGATCCATTGGTAATTCTTGTATTCTTTAGTTCTTTTTAATTTTCCGCTCTACGCTTGAGAAACCCCGTATTTCACAACCAAAGGTGTGCACACCAATTTGTATAGTCTGAGGAAAGACGACCCGGGGTTTAAAATTCTCGATTTATATTTGTTTTGGATTTGACAATCTTGAATAAAAACTTTGATTGTGAGAGTTATTTGTCGGTTCGGTCTATACTTGCAATGGAAGTTTTTTTTGGAAAATCCGAATTAGCATAATTCTCACATACCAAGTTTTTGGCGCTATTGTCGGGGACTATGCAATTGGTGTCATCTTTTTTGTTTTTGTGAATATGTGAATAGTGTAAATAGATTACTTTTTGTTTGTTTGGTTTTGTTAATACTTAGATGTATGTTTTTCTTGTTATTGATGTCTTTTGGTTTTATTTCGTATTTTCTCTGAGTTATCATCCTCCTTACTTGGAGCTTGGTTGTGATCATATTGTAGGGTATGATAACTTCAACCTTGGATTGCATTAGGGAATGTGAGAATCAATTGAGGGAGGAACCATATGCGTAGGAACAACACTCATGGCAACCACCTCCCCCATGTTACAATGAGTCAAACCCTCCCTAATGTGCATACCAACTCAAATATAT
>NC_029776.3:31988508-31988955 GCF_000817695.3 Arachis duranensis
ACACCATCCACCTCCATGGAATTCGAATGCTTATGCATCTTGCCATCAACCATACGTACCATCACCTCTTTACACATTGCCTCAATACACTTACCTATATAACACATTTTTCAACTATACAACCTTTCTCCCAACCAATCAACATTCTTTTTTTTTTATCTAAATGTGAAATTCTCCAAGCCTTGCCCCAAGAACAACAAGACCTTCAAGCATTTCTCGAAGAACAAGAAGAATTCCAAAAGAAGCAAGAAAATTCATGGCTATCATAGCCGAAGCGGTGAACTGCTTAGCCCTACTATGCTCAAGAAATCAAGGCATTCCCCTTGAAGAATATGGAGGATTAACTAAGGAGTGTAGTGAGAAATAGAACATGAAGTTTCAAGTAGAAGAAGTGAAGCTAAGGCAATAATTACAACAAGAGGAGGAAGGAGAAACAATTGAATCGGA
>NC_029776.3:31988982-31994426 GCF_000817695.3 Arachis duranensis
GGAAGAGGAAAAGAGAAAATTAAGGAAAATTGATCAAGAAGTGGATTCTATCATTAATTATTTTTTATCCACCTTGGTCAATTCCCTAATGATCTTGATGAATCTCCCTCTATTGGATTTGAAGGGGATGTTAATGTGGACTTCACACTACTTCCAAAATATGAAAAGAGTGATGAGAAAGACTTAGAGGAGGTTGGTGAGGAAGAGTTAAAAAAGGGTGGTGAGAAAAAGGTGGACAACTAAGAAGTGAAAGCTTTCATGTAAGAGTCCAAGAGAGCAATTCTATTCCAAGGGCAATTTGAGTGGGTAACAATATCCTCAATGAACTTCATTGGCCCACATCAATATGCTTTCTTAGAAACGGATCATCAACTTAAGGTGCTTCTTGGAGTGTTAAATGATGAAGGATTGGATGTCGGTTGTCACAATAATCCAAAGCTCATCAAAGAAGCCAATCCAATATTTGGAGTTGAAGGGTGGTGCAAAGTGCAATTGAGTGGATTTCGAAAAGTATTGGGGTGCCTTAAAGGCAATTTGAGAGTTTGTTCATCCAAGTGCAAGAGCAAAGATTAACAAGGGGATGAACGGAAAACTAAAGTATGAGATCTAGGCATATACTTCCACAATCAACTATCTTGGGTCCCAATTGCTTGCTTGAGGTTGTTTGAGAGCTTGATGTACTTCGTTTGGGATCCCAAAGGATTTTGGAAGAGCAAACATGGGTGGCAACTCAAGGATGAACCCACCTTGACAAATGTGATGAGCGGATATTTTATACGCTTTTTGGGGGTAATTTCATGTAGATTTTAGCATGTTTTAATTAGTTTTTAGTAGAATTTTATTAGTTTTTAAGCAAAAATCATATTTCTGGACTTTACTATGAGTTTGTGTGTTTTTCTGTGATTTCAGGTAATTTCTGGCTGAAATTGAGGGAGCTGAGCAAAAATCTGAGTTAGGCTGAAAAAGGACTGCTGATGCTGTTGGATCCTGACCTCCCTGCACTCAGAATGGATTTTTTGGAGCTACAGGAGTCCAATTGGCGCGCTCTCAATGGCGTTGGAAAGTAGACATCCAGGGCTTTCCAGCAATATATAATAGTCCATAGACGACGTAACTTGGCGTTGAACGCCAAGTACATGCTGCTATCTAGAGTTAAACGCCAGAAACACGTCATGATCCGGAGTTGAACGCCCAAAACACGTTATAACTTGGAGTTTAACTCCAAGAAAAGCCTCAGCTCGTGGATAGCTTTAGTCTCAGCCCCAGCACACACCAAGTGGGCCCCAGAAGTGGATTTCTGCACCAATTATCTTAGTTTACTCATATTCTGTAAACTTAGGTTACTAGTTTACTATTTAAACAACTTTTAGAGATTTACTTTGGACCTCGTGACATTTTCAGATCTGAATTTTATACACTTTGACGGCATGAGTCTCTAAACTCCATTGTTAGGGATGAGGAGCTCTGCGGCCTCTCAATGAATTAATGCAGTTGTTTCTATTTCATTCAAACGTGTGTGTGTTCCTATCTAAGATGTTCATTTGCGCTTAATTGTGAAGGAGGTGATGATCCGTGACACTCATCACCTTCCTCAACCCTTGAACGTGTGCCTGAAAAAACACCTCCGTTCTATATCAGATTGAATGAGCATCTCTTAGCTTCCTTAATCAGGATCTTCGTGGTATAAGCTAGAACTGATGGCGGCCATTCTTGAGGATCCGGAAAGTCTAAACCTTGTCTGTGGTATTCCAAGTAGGATTCAAGGATTGAATGGCTGTGACGAACTTCAAAGTTGCGATTGCTGGGCGTGATGACAAACGCAAAAGGATCAATGGATCCTATTCCAACATGATCGAGAACCGACAGCTGATTAGCCGTGCTGTGACAGAGCATCTGGACCATTTTCACTGAGAGGATGGGAAGTAGCCACTGACTGAATAAGAATAATAAAATAAATATAGCTTGCTTCAAACCAACAATCTCCGTGGGATTCGACCCTTACTCACGTAAGGTATTACTTGGACGACCCAGTGCACTTGCTGGTTAGTTGGGCGGGATTGCAAAAGTGTGATTGCAATTTTGTGCACCAAATTTTTGGCGCCGTTGCCAGGGATTGTTCGAGTTTGAACAACTAAAGGTTTATTTTATTTCTTAGATTAGGAATAATTTATTTTTGTTGTTATAGAGTCATTAAATCCTGATAGGATAGTTTCTTTTCAAAAATTTCTTTTCAAAAAAAACTATTATTTTTCTTAATTAATTGTTAATTTTCGTGAGTTTAGTGTCTTGTTCTAAGTTTGGTGTTAATTGCATATTTTAGATTTTTCTTTAAATTTTCGAACTTGTGTTCTTTGTTCTTCATTGATCTTCAAGTTGTTCTTGTTTATTTTTCTTGTTTGATCTTGAGTTTTTCTTGTTTTGTGTCTTTTCTTGTTTTTCTTGTGCCTTTTCAAAACATTAACTTTCAAAAAATTTTACTTTTATCCATAAATATAATACATCTTTAAAATCAACACTGAAGTTGCTGCCCAATTGGCTGGAGCTTTAGTAGTTGTTCTTGATAATTGGGTATCTTCTTTGGAATCTTTTTCAAAAATAATTTTTCTTTGTTTGAATCTTGTGCCAAACTCTAAGTTTGGTGTTTCCTTGTTAATTTTTCTTTAATTTTCGAAAATTTATCTTGGTTTTCTAAAAAATTTTAAGTTTGGTGTTCTTCCTTTTGTTCTTGGTGTTCTTGTGAATCTTCAAGGTGTTCTTGAGTCTTTCTTGTGTTTTAATCTTAAAATTTTTAAGTTTGGTGTTCCTTGGTGTTTTCCCTCCAAAAATTTTCGAAAATAAGGAGCATTGGATCTAAAAATTTTAAGTCTTGTGTCTTTTGTGTGTTTTTCTCTTTCATCAAAAAAAATTTTTTTAAATTCAAAAAAATATCTTTCCTAACTAATTTTAAACTACATTTTCAAAAATTTTATAAAAAAAATTTCAGATTTCAATTTCAAAATATTTGCAATTTCTTTTATTTATTTTGTTTTTATTTTATTTTATAAAATAAATTTTTATAAAATAAATAATATTAACATACATATCATCTCCTTTATTCCATTATGAAACTAAGTGGGAATGAACAGTCCAAGAGGACTCTGGGGTCATATGCTAACCCCACTACTGCTTCATATGGGAGTAGTATCTGTATACCCTCCATTGGAGTTAGTAGCTTTGAATTGAATCATCAGCTCATTATCATGGTGCAGCAAAACTGCCAGTATTCTAGTCTTCCACATGAAGAACCTACAGAGTTTCTGGCACAATTTCTACAAATTGCTGACACAGTGCATGATAAGGAAGTAGATCAGGATGTCTACAGATTATTACTGTTTCCATTTGCTGTAAAAGATCAAGCTAAGAGGTGGTTAAACAACCAGCCTAAGAACAGCATAAAAATATGGAAACAGCTGTCAGAAAAATTCCTGAATCACTATTTCCCTCCAAAACGGATGACACAGCTAAGGCTAAGCATCCAAGGCTTCAAACAGGGAGATAATGAATCCCTTTATGATGCCTGGGAGAGATACAGAGGGATGCTAAGAAAATGCCCTTCTGAAATGTTTTCAGAGTGGGTGCAACTAGACATCTTATACTATGGGCTTACAGAAAAAGCTCAGATTTCTCTAGACCACTCAGCTGGTGAATCTATACATATGAGAAAAACAATTGAGGAAGCTCAAGAGCTTATTGATACAGTTGCCAGAAATCAGCATATGTACCTAAGCAGTGAATCCTCCATGAAAGAAGAAGCTAAAACAGTAACTGCTGAACTCAGTCTTGTGGATCAGGCTAATGAATTCTATCAGCAATTAGACTTTCTAACTCAGCAGCTAGCCGAATTTAAGGAAATATTACAGGAAACAAGAATGGCTAACAGGAATATGGAAGTACAGTTAAAGCAAACAGAAAGGCAACTGTCAAAACAAATAGCAGAAGAATGCCAAGCAGTTCAATTGAGAAGTGGGAAAATATTAAATACCTCACTTTAAAATAGCAGGAAGCCAAGAAATGAACAAATGACTACTCAAAATCCCTCTGAGGACAATCAGAGCCCAGAGAAGAATAAGGCTGGCGCTGAACGCCCAGACCATGCTCACTTCTGGCGTTCAACGCCAGAAACAAGCATGAATCCGGCGTTGAACGCCCAAGGGAAGCATAGTTTTGGCGTTCAGACGCCAGTGACAGATAAGGAGATGGCGTCTAACGCCTCTCCAGCTTCCACCCCTGGCATTCAAACGCCAGTGAGGGATCAGTCACAAACAAGTGCTGATAACAACCATTCTAAAAAGGCTTCCCAACCCACTTCTGTAGGTAATAAACCTGCAGCAACTAAGGTTGAGGAATATAAAGCCAAAATGCCTTATCCTCAAAAACTCCACCAAGCGGAACATGATAAGCAATTTGCTCGCTTTGCAGACTATCTCAGGACTCTTGAAATAAAGATTTCGTTTGCAGAAGCACTTGAGTAAATACCCTCTTATGCTAAGTTCATGAAAGAGATCTTAAGTCATAAGAAGGATTGGAGGGAAACTGAAAAAGTCTACCTCAATGAAGAATGTAGTGCAGTCATTCTGAAAATCTTACCTGAGAAGCTTAAGGATCCCGGGAGCTTTATGATACCATGCACATTAGAGGGTAATTGCACCAAGCAAGCTTTATGTGATCTTGGGGCAAGTATCAACCTAATACCTTCATCTACTATCAGAAAGCTTGGTTTGACTGAAGAAATCAAACCAACCAGGATATGTCTTCAACTTGCTGATGGCTCCATTAAACACCCATCAGGCGTGATTGAAGAAATGATTGTCAAGGTTGGGCCATTTGTCTTTCCTACTGACTTTGTGGTGCTGGAAATGGAGGAGCACAAGAGTGCAACTCTTATTCTAGGAAGACCTTTCCTAGCAACTGGCTGAACCCTCATTTACGTCCAAAAAGGGGAAGTAACCTTGAGAGTCAATGAGGAGGAGTTCAAGTTGAATGTTGTCAAAGCCATGCAACATCCAGACACCCCAAATGACTGCATGAGTGTTGATATTATTGACTCTCTGGTAAGAGAGGTCAATATGGCTGAGAGTCCTGAATCAGAGCTAGAAGACATCTTTAAAGATGTTCAGCCTGGTCTGGAGGAATCAGAGAAAATAATAGAACCTCTGAAAATCCCTCAGGAAGAGGAGAAACCTCCAAAACCCGAGCTCAAACCATTACCACCATCCTTGAAATATGCATTTCTGGGAGAAGGTGATACCTTCCCTGTAATCATAAGCTCTACCTTAGAGCCACAGGAAGAGGAAGCACTAATTCAAGTGCTAAGGACACACAAAACAGCTCTTGGGTGGTCCATCAGTGATCTCAAGGGCATTAGCCCAGCCAGATGCATGCACAAAATCTTACTGGAGGGTGAC
>NC_029776.3:31995100-31996022 GCF_000817695.3 Arachis duranensis
TAAGGGAATAGAGGTGGATCAAGCTAAGGTAGAGGTAATTGAAAAATTACCACCACCTGCCAATGTTAAGGCAATCAGAAGCTTTCTGGGGCATGCAGGATTCTATAGGAGGTTTATAAAGGATTTTTCAAAAATCGCCAAACCTCTGAGCAACCTGCTAGCTACTGACACGCCATTTATCTTTGATAAAGAGTGTTTGCAAGCATTTGAGACTCTGAAAGCTAAATTGGTCACAGCACCAATCATCTCTGTACCAGACTGGACATTACCATTCGAATTGATGTGTGATGCCAGTGACCATGCCATTGGTGCAGTGTTAGGACAAAGGCATGACAAGCTTCTGCACGTCATTTACTATGCTAGCCGTGTTCTAAATAACGGACAGAAGAATTACACAACCACAGAAAAGGAGCTACTTGCAGTGGTTTACGCCATTGACAAATTCAGATCCTATTTAGTAGGATCGAAAGTGATTGTGTACACTGATCATGCTGCTCTTAAATATCTACTCATAAAGCAGGATTCAAAACCCAAACTTATAAGATGGGTGTTGCTTCTGCAAGAGTTTGATATAGAAATAAGAGACAGAAAAGGGACAGAAAACCAAGTAGCAGATCACCTGTCCCGAATAAAACCAGTAGAAGGGGCATCCCTCCCTCTCACTGAGATCTCTGAAACCTTTCCGAATGAGCAACTCTTTGCCATCCAGGAAGTGCCATGGTTTGCAGATATTGCAAACTACAAGGCAGTGAGATTCATACCCAAAGAGTACAGTAAGGTGCAATCAAAGAAATTAATCACAGATGCAAAGTACTATCTTTGGGATGAACCATATCTCTTCAAGAGATGTGCAGACAAAGTAATCCGTAGATGTGTGCCTAAAGAAGAAGCACAGAGAATCCTATGGCATTGCCATGGATCA
>NC_029776.3:31998475-31999447 GCF_000817695.3 Arachis duranensis
AGCAACCGTTCTGAAGTTACCATTAAAAGAGTAGTGATGATTCACTGCATCATGTTGGGAAAAGAAGTAGAAGTTCATCAACTGATCTCGTGTGAATTATACAAAATAGCAAACAAGAATTCCAAGGACGCCAGATTGGCCTATCCAAGCTTAATTTCTATGCTCTGCAGAGATGCTGGAGTGAAGATGGGAATAACACAGTATATCTCAGTTGAAAGGCCAATCACTAGAATATCAATGGACAGACAACAGATGCAGGATGATCCAATCAAGAGGAGAACACAGGAAGTCCTCCCAAAACTTCCTCAATTCGAATATTGGGAACATATTGAAGCATCTATTTCCAAATTGCAAGAAGCTATGAATCAAATAAAGGAAGAATAGAACAATCAAAGTAGCATGCTTTGCAAACTGCTTAAGGAACAGGAAGAGCAAGGGCGTGATTTAAGGGAACTGAAGCACCAGAAATTAATCCTTGAAAAGCACCCCATAGACTAGAGAAACATCTACTTCTCAAAACACAGGTTGTTGAGTTCTAATTTTAGCTTTAACTCTGTGATAGTGTTATTATAGAAATTTACCTTAGTTTAACTTAGTGATGATTATTCCCTTTAGAAATTGACCTTAGAAGATATTTAGTAGTAATTAGGATGTCTATTTTGATTTTATTTCCAATTAAGCTATAATTTATTTTTTTCATCATCATTAGGCATGAATAAAGTAGTAGATTTTCTTTTAGAATAAAGAAGTAATTTATATTTTTCGAGTTCTTAATAATAAAAATCATAATTAACTATATGTGGTGGCAACACTTTTTGTTCTCTGAATGAATGCTTGAACAGTGCATAATTTTTATCTTGATTTTATGAATATTGGCTCCTGAAAGAATGAGGAACACGAAAAATATTATTGATGATCTGAAAAATCATGAAATTGATTCTTGAAGCAAGAAAAAGCAGTTCAAAAAAAAAA
>NC_029776.3:32000272-32003224 GCF_000817695.3 Arachis duranensis
GATTTTTTGGAGCTACAGAAGTCCAATTGGCGCGCTCTCAACGGCGTTGGAAAGTAGACAGCTAGGGCTTTCCAACATTATATAATAGTCCATACTTTGCGCGAAGATAGATGACGTAACTTGGCGTTGAACGCCAAGTACATGCTGCTGTCTGGAGTTAAACGCCAAAAACACGTCATGATCCGGAGTTGAACGCCCAAAACACGTTATAACTTGGAGTTTAACTCCAAGAAAAGCCTCATCTCGTGGATAGCTTTAGTCTCAGCCCCAGCACACACCAAGTGGGCCCCAGAAGTGGATTTCTGCACCAATTATCTTAGTTCACTCATATTCTGTAAACCTAGGTTACTAGTTTACTATTTAAACAACTTTTAGAAACTTATCTTGTACCTCATGACATTTTTTAGATCTGAATTTTATACACTTTGACAGCATGAGTCTCTAAACTCCATTGTTGGGGGTGAGGAGCTCTGCGGCGTCTCAATGAATTAATGCAGTTGTTTCTATTTCATTCAAACGTATGTGTGTTCCTATCTAAGATGTTCATTTGCGCTTAATTGTGAAGGAGGTGATGATCCGTGACACTCATCACCTTCCTCAACCCATGAACGTGTGCCTAACAAACACCTCCGTTCTATATCAGATTGAATGAGCATCTCTTAGCTTCCTTAATCAGGATCTTCGTGGTATAAGCTAGAACTGATGGCGGCCATTCTTGAGGATCCGGAAAGTCTAAACCTTGTCTGTGGTATTCCGAGTAGGATTCAAGGATTGAATGGTTGTGACGAACTTCAAACTCGCGATTGCTGGGCGTGATGACAAACGCAAAAGGATCAATGGATCCTATTCCAACATGATCGAGAACCGACAGCTGATTAGCCGTGCTGTGACAGAGCATCTGGATCGTTTTCACTGAGAGGATGGGAAGTAGCCACTGACAATGGTGACACCCTACATACAGCTTGCCATGGATGGAACTTTACAAACAATTGAGTTGAATATTACATTGCAGAAATTCAGAGGACAAAACATCTCCAAAACTCCAACGCTTCAAACTCGCGATTGCTGGGCGTGATGACAAACGCAAAAGGATCAATGGATCCTATTCCAACATGATCGAGAACCGACAGCTGATTAGCCGTGCTGTGACAGAGCATCTGGATCGTTTTCACTGAGAGGATGGGAAGTAGCCACTGACAATGGTGACACCCTACATACAGCTTGCCATGGATGGAACTTTACAAACAATTGAGTTGAATATTACATTGCAGGAATTTAGAGGACAAAGCATCTCCAAAACTCCAACAGATTCTCCATTAATAAAGTAACAATTTCTTATTCCAAATACTTTAACTTCTTACAATTAAATCCAAATAACCCTATTGGTATCCTGACTAAGATTAATAAAATAAACATAGCTTGCTTCAAACCAATAATCTCCGTGGGATCGACCCTTACTCACGTAAGGTATTACTTGGACGACCCAGTGCACTTGCTGGTTAGTTGTACGGATCACAAATTCGTGCACCAAAATGCTACACTCAAATGTCTAATTTAAGGATAATAAACCAAAGCGCTAGGTGGGAGACACCCTACCATAGAAACATCCTTCTAATTCCTCTCTTTTTTTAGCTTTTGCTTATTGAATCTTATTTCTTTTGGTTAGTTTAGTTTAATTAGATTCTAGGCTAAGTTTAGTGCATTTTAGTTTTGATCCTGTGTTTTTTAGGAAGAATATGTTTTGGGGTTGAAAACTTTTGATTGATACCATGCTTGGTGCCTTAGAGGCATTAAAATTTTGTAAAAACAAGGCAGTGTGCATACGCACACACCTATGCGTACATACAAAAGTTTCATTTACATTGATGTGTGCGTACGCATGCATAGTTGCATACGCACACCCCAAATTGTGCTCCCTGTTGGGTGTACGCACACAGTCCTATGCGTGTGCACACATGACACCATTTCACTCTGATTCAAAAATAAAAAATTTACCTTCTCTGCGTACGCATTGAGCTATACGTACGTACACATCCTAATTGGCTCTCTGCCGGGTGCGTGCGCACATGCTTATGTGTACGCACACCTTGCATTTTCCACCCTGTGTGCGTACGCACAAGTGACGTTTTGAAAATTTTGTCTTCTTTTAATTCAGGTTCTTGCTTTGCCCTGTTTTCTACTTATTCTAGTTAATTTTAATTGCATTTTAGTTGGATTTCAGTGATTATATTGGGATTAGATTAGTTTTTTATTGCTTAAATGAGTTGCAAGTGTTTCTTTGATGATTAATTGGGCTAAATATTGATTGAAATTAGCTTGAAAATTGATAGATATGTGCACTGTGTACCACGTGTTTGCTTCATTGCCTGAATGAACTTTTAGTTTAATTCATATGTTGTAGCTACCATATGCTTTAAAACTATATTATTGTTTGGCATTTTATTTATGAATTGTGCACTTTTAGAAACTTTGCTTTAAATTACTAGCTCCTAAATGGATTTGGACACTTACATTTTGTTGCATATTAGGTGAAATTTTTAGCAAGTGCATTGAATTTAGTGAATTGAATTGAACTGCTTGTTCATCATGGTTTCTGATGAGCGGATAATTTGTACGCTTTTTGGCATTGTTTTTAGTATGTTTTTGGTAGGATCTAGTTAGTTTTTAGTATATTTTTATTAGTTTTTAGTTAAAATTCACTTTTCTAGACTTTACTATGAGTTTGTGTGTTTTTCTGTGATTTCAGGTATTTTCTGGCTGAAATTGAAGGACCTGAGCAAAAATCTGATTCAGAGACTAAAAAGGACTGCAGATGCTGTTGGATTCTGACCTCCCTGCACTCGAAGTGGATTTTCTGGAGCTACAGAAGCCCAATTGGCGCGCTCTCAACGGCGTTGGAAAGTCGACATCCTGGGCTTTCCAGCAATATATGATAGTCCATACTTTGCCCAA
>NC_029776.3:32004638-32005305 GCF_000817695.3 Arachis duranensis
TGAAAGCTTGGCTGGCTGTGAAGCCATGTCTAATTCCTGGACCGGAGTCTTAGACTAGCATTGCACTGATTCGTGGAATTCTCATTAAGAATTTTGATACCCTTATTTTCTTTCCCACTTTATTTTCGAAAAATCCAAAAAAATTACAAATCATAAAATCCAAAAAATTTCTTGTTTGAGACACTATTCTCATCTTAAGTTTGGTGTCAATTGCATCCATTCATGTGTCCTTAAGGATCTTCAAGTAATTCTTGATGATTTCTTGCTCTGATCTTTGAATTCTATTGACTTGAGTGTTTTGTGTGTCTCATATGCATTCTCATTTTGTTAGTGTCAGTAGTATACAAACTGCTAAGTTTGGTGTCTTGCATGCATTGTTGTTTGATTCTTGTTACATTTTGATTTGTTCTTATCATTAAAAATCCAAAAATATTTTTTTAATTTGTGTCTTCTCAAGTCAATAATACAGAGAATTGAAGATTCAGAACATACAGCAGAGGAATTACACAGAAAAGCTGGGCGTTCAAAACGCCCAGTGAAGAAGGACAGACTGGCGTTTAAACGCCAGCCAGGGTACCTGGTTGGGCGTTTAACGCCCAAAAGGGTATAGTTTTGGGCGTTAAACGCCAGAATGTGCACCATTCTGGGCGTTTAACGCCAGGATGGC
>NC_029776.3:32011247-32025273 GCF_000817695.3 Arachis duranensis
GGGCGTTAGTGACAGACGCAAAAGAATCATTGGATTCTATTCTGGCCTGACCGAGAACCGACAGCTGAATTTGCTATGCTGTGACAGAGCATATGCAATCGTTTTCACTGAGAGGATGGGAGGTAGCCATTGACAACGGTGAAACCCTACATGAGCTTGCCATGGAAAGGAGTAAGAAGGATTGGATGAAGACAGTAGGAAAGCAGAGAGACGGAAGGGAAGGCATCTTCATACGCTTGTCTGAAGTTCCTACCAATGAATTACATAAGTATCTCTATCTATATCTTTATGTTTTTATGCGTTCATCACCATATCCATTTGAGTTTGCCTGACTAAGATTTACAAGATGACCATAGCTTGCTTCATACTAACAATCTCCGTGGGATCGACCCTTACTCGCGTAAGGTTTATTACTTGGACGACCCAGTGCACTTGCTGGTTAGTTGTGCGAAGTTGTGTAATGCCATGGTATTGAACACCAAGTTTTTGGGGTTCATGACCGGGGATTATGAGAGTTGTGAAAAGTATTGTTCACAATTTCGCGCTATCAGTTTCAAATCATTATAATCACGTAACAAGGTATTTTTTTTAAATGCTTTGCATTTGTTTGAGTTGACTTGACTTGATTCTTATCAAGCTTGTCACTTTTTGCAATAAGCACCTTATCCATGTGATCATTTTATTATTCTTAAGGATGAATAAGTAGTCTTCATTTTATTATTGAATTGGGTATAGTTTGTTATGCTATTTTATATTAACTTTGCGCATTCACTTGCACAATTTCAATATCCAATATTTTCAAAATTCAATTCATTTTTGTTGTGTTTGCCTAAGCTTGCTTGTACTTTAATCCTTGCTTATTCATTACTTGCAACTTAGGCCACTTAATTGAGAAAATCATGCTAAATCTTTGTTTGTGATTTGCCGTTTTAGCCGACTGTTGTGTGTGTTCTAACCACGCACATAATTAGAATATGCACATGACTTATTTTTATCATACCACACCATTATGCACTTTTCCTCAATTAAGTGGTTGTTGTTTTCTATTGGCTCAATGTAGACATTGTATTTGCTTCCTCTTTTGTCTTTTGTGTCACTTGCCCTATGATTCTTAATTATACTCTATTCATTCTTTTTAAGGATGAGCAGTAAAGGCAAGGAGCCGGTAAAGGAGGAGGACGCCGAGGATGGAGATGCCGAGCCTGCATTGGACTTGGTAGTGATTCAGCAGCCTGAGCCCCCGCGTCCACCAACTGAAGGTGGAGGAACTTAGAGCTTATATCTCCCCGGATTGTGTACATGTACGGAGGACCGTGCAACGCTTAAGTGTGGGGGAGGATTCACAAATTATGGGGTGCAAATTTTCTTTTTCAAACACTTTGCACTCTAATTTGTTTTCTTTTATTATGTTGAGTAAAGTATCGTTTTTGTCCCCAACGTTTGGGATAAGTTCCAAAGTTGTCCCTAACGTTTCAATTGTCCTATTTAAATCCCTAATGTTTCAAAACTGACTCAATGTTGTCCTGCCGTGAGGGATCCGTTAACAGAATTGACAACGGGATAAAATTGAGACGATTTTGAAACGTTAGGGACTTAAATAGGACGAAAACGTTGGGGACAAAAGTGATACATAAAAATATATTTTAATTTTATCCTTTAATAACATCAATTTTTTACTATAGATAATATTCAATTATTTTTAATCACATCTAAGTAAATTACACTTAATCATATTACTTTCATTTTAAATAAATTAATTTTTTTATAATTTTACTCTTAAAGATTTTTAGTTATCATGAAATGTTTGTAGAATGACTAGTATATAAACTTGTAAAAAAAAATAATGTATATACAATAAAATATAAATTATACCTTTTGTCTATAATGTATCAAAATTCTTTAAAATTATAAAAAAATAAATTTATTTAAAATGAAAGTAATGTGATTAAGTGTAATTTATTCAGATCTAATTAAAAAATAATTGAATACTATGTACAGTAAAAAATTAATATTATTGAAAGATAAAATTAAATTAAAATTTATTTTTATGTATCGTTTTTGTCCATAACGTTTTCGTCTTATTTAAGTCTCTAACATTTCAAAATCATCTCAATTTTGTCCCGCCGTCAATTCTGTTAACGGATCCCTAACGGCAGGACAACATTGAGTCAATTTTAAAAAGTTAGAGACTTAAATAGAATGATTGAAACGTCAGGGACAACTTTAGGACTTACCCCAAACGTTGTAGACATTTGGAGTACTTTTGACTATTACATTGTATTTTCTTCTGTTACATATATCTTAGGTTATTCATAGTTTATTTCTAACTATTGCATTTGGCATTTTTGCTTTTGCATGGTATATAATTTATTGATAGAAGTTGTGATTGGATGTTGTGAATAGTATAGTGCTTAGTTCAATTTTGTCCTAAATATTCATGATAATTTTTGGATAATGAAAATTAGGAAATGAACTAGGAATTTTTGAAATTGCATCCATCACAACATACATACATACATAGAAAATAATTGTAGCAAAAATAACAAAAATTTTCAAAAATTCTCTTCTAGGGCGTTCCATTGAATTGAATTGAAATATTGCTTTTCAAACTTGCCTGAATTATTTTGTGGAACATAGTCTTAGAGCTAAGAACACACAACCTTGTGAGGTTTGAGCCTAATTATGTGGTTGCATCATATAACCACTATTTTCATTCTTGTATGTATTATTCTCTTTCTATGATTGCAATCTTTGATTTGTTTGATTCTTTATGTCCATTGTTTGATGTATATATGCATTTATATGATTGAGACCTTCATTTTAATTAGCTGACTCTGCCCCTATATAACCTACCATTTCATCTACCTTTGATAATCCACTTTGAGCCTTTTTAACCCCTTCAGTTCTTCATATTACCACATCACTAACCTTAAGCGGAAAACAATTAATACCCTTATTTGAATATTTGATTAGCTTAGTATAGTGAGTGTGTGTGTCATTTAAATGTAGGAAAATTTGAGAATTTTGGTCGATGAAAATGTGGCTTATGTTTCTTTTGAAAATCTTGAAAATTTGAGTACATACTCATGTATTAATTATGTAAATCATATGCATTCACCTTTTGTATATATTATGTTATTGTTGATGAAAAAAAAGAAAGGAAAGAATAATAAGGGAACAAAATGCCCTAAAGAAGAGTAATAATAATAATGCATATGTGTTGTGATTGAAAAGAATAAATGAGTACGTGAAAAAGTGAGATTATGGGTAGCTAGGTATTGTGTTGAAATTACATAGGTTGTTATATGTTAGGTGAAAGTTTAAGTTGATTAAAGATTCAAATTCTAGCTCACTTAGCCATATATACCCTTACCTTGACCTTAACCCCATTACAACCTTATGAAAAATCTTCATGATAAGTATATTAATGTATTGAATAATTATCGATTGTTAGATGAAAAAAAATCTTAGAAAGCAAGATTAGAGAAAAATTGAGTGAATCAACCCTAAGCTCCTGAGCGATTAAAGTGTATATACATCTGATGAGGGGTTCAATTGCTCAATTCTATGTTTTCACATCTCTTATCTTCTATTATCTTGCAAGTTGCTTCATTTCATTTTGAAATCTAAATCAATTCTTTAGATTTTGATTACATTGCGGTATTTCTCTCCTTAGCCCTATATGTCCATTGTCTTGCTTGAAAATGTGGTTGTTTGTTTTTGCCAATTCATTAGGAAACTCTAGTATAGACAGATATAGATAGCATTTAGTATGATAGCATGCATATAGATAGTTTCATTGAATAAGTTAGTTACCCTTTGATCATTCTCCTTGTTTATGATTAGCATGAGGACATGAGAGAATTGATGAATCCATATTTGATGGTAAATTTTGGATAGAATTAGATAGATTTCACCACATAAGAGCATACTTTTGTATTTTATCCCTAAATTACACTTAAATGTGAAAACACGCTTTTTTCGTGCCTAAATTTGAGCAATTTTATTCCACTTTTATTCCATTCGATGTCGTGATGTGTTTTGTTGAGTGTTTTCAGGTCAATTAGGCAAGAATGGCTTGGGTGAAGGGGAAAGAAAGCATGCACAATAAGAGAATACATGAAGAAACAAAGGAGAAGAGCACATTGATGTCTGAGTACGCACAACCTCATGTGCATATGCACAAGTCTGGGCTCGTGACTCACTTATTGAAGCACGTGGCTCGCGATTTTGGGGGTCTCTTGGCCCAATTGTTGGAGTTTCTGAAGCTCATTGGGTACTATATCAAAGGGGCATCATTTGTTGACCAAAAAAAAAAGGGGAGGCATCATTCCACATCAAAAGGAGGCCACATTACAAACATTACACACCATAGTAGGAGTAGTTTTAGTTAGGTTTAGGTTAGGAATTTTTCTCTTAAATTTTAATTAGGGTTCATAGTAGAATATCTCATCTACAATTTTGATCTTGAATTTCAGTTTACCATTTTTGTAAGTACCTTTAATTTCCTTTAAATCACATCACATTTACTTTTGTTTCCTTATGATAGAAGTTATTTTGTTAGTTTGCTCAATTTTGTTTTCTTGAATCTTTTATTGATTATCTTGATGTTTTATGATTTATATATGCTTGATTGAGTTTCTATTGTTGAATTTGTGCATAGTTTGGTTATAGTTTTGATTATCTTTTGTAATTTGCTATATTTTGATTTTATGCCCACAAGGTGTTTGTGAAAATGCTAATTATGAATTTTGAATATATTTTCACACTTTGGCTTGGGTAATGAGTTCATAAGATACTAAAGTTAAAATGTCCGACATTTAGTGGTAATTCTTGAGTTGTTAGTTGACTCTTGTTTCCACTAACGCTAGTTTTTTATTAAGTTAATTAGTAAGTTAGCTAAAACTTGTGGATTAATGTCAATTATTCTTACTTGACTTACTCCTCGATGTGAGGGGTTGATGAAGTGAGATTAACTCATCATAGTTGTTGCCATAGTTATGGTTATGAAAATGATAGGATTCTTTAACTCTCACTCCCAACTCTGACTCCCAACTCCCAAAAAAAAAAAGAGATAAAAGATGAAAATACATGATCCTATAATGTAAAATTAAAGAATGATAAAATTTTAAAAAATAAAAAGATAAAAAAATTTTAGAAAAAAACAAAATATATTTTTTATTCATAAAAATAAAAATCACAAAAACATGAAAAGAAAGAAAGAACAAAATAAAAAATTATAAAAAAAAACACATCAAGACTTTCTAAAATATAAATTACAAATATCAACAGTTGAAATTGCACCTTATAAATGTATTGACTTGTTTGAAATGAATGACATGTGGATCTCAAAAATTAACAATTATTAAACTGCTTAACAAAATTTCTATGAAGAGTCATATACAATTTGACATTTCGTTCAAAGATATAATAAAAATAATAATTATTTACTGAATCAATTAAAAAAATAAGTAAAGAAATAAAAAAGACGAAAACAAAACAAAATAACATTAAAAAGAATAAAAAAATCATTGGGCATGCTTGTTACTTAATTTCTCTTAAAGGAATTGAAACAAACCATTAGACCTCCGATTAATGCAAACTCAAAATATAAGAACCTACAAGAAGCACCGTGCCGAAAACTTCTTTCTTTCATATTCTCTTTTCTATCAAACAAAACTAAATATAACAAATTATAAACAAAAAAAATAGTATTTAAAATCAAACATAATTACAAAAATATATTTTTTTTTGAAAAATTAGATTTTGATTATAATTTTTTTAAGATAAATTTTTGAACTATTTTTTAGGACTTTCTTATTTTTCTGTCACAGTAAATATTAATATTTTGCAGAACAAAAAGCAAGCATCAAAATTTGCTAGAAGCTAAGAAGCATATATAACTTAGTCTCAGTCACATAAAAAGTAGCAGTACTTAAACTATTTCAAATTATAAAACCCAAAATAAGAAGATAACAAAAATTAATTACCCTAAACTACCAAATAAAAAAAAGACAAATTGTAAATCACCATTTGACATTTTAATACCTATTTTTAGAACAGTAATTTAATTATAAAAGGCATATTCATGTGAAAAGAGAATAGTGCATCGACAATTAAATGAAAATGAAGAAAGTACTCGATGGTCTCTATGATTTCTTAAGGTCTTGGACATCTTTTTTCTTCCAAATTTTTCTATTGCCTTTGGCGACTACTATTCCTTTTTTATTCACGGCAAACCTGACAACACCACACAAAAATCACGAATTAAAGTACAAAACATCTAAATTCAAATATCTAATAACTTAACATTTAGATCAACTCGTTATTTTTATAGAAATAGAGACCAGACCAGCAGTCGAGAATGTAGCTAAAAAAAAAACGCAGATTAACGAAAGAGAAAATTTAGTTTGGAGGGAGAAAGAGAGCACACCAACATTGAGAGAATAGTCGGACTTGAAGAAAAACACAAACTAAAAAAATTGAAGTTGAAGGACTAAGATTTAAGAGTGAAAATAACACAGCAAAAATAAAAGGGGAAGAGAAAAAGTTTCATACAGTTAATGGTATAGAGCAAAAAAGGTCTAAATTTTTATTTTTATTTTTTTTAAAATTAAAAAAAAGCATAGGTTTATCAATTTCCATTGAAAATTTTGAAAAATGAAAACATTTATGTATGAACTACTAAACTATAGGTATTTATTTTGATTGGAGAAAAAAAATCATTAATAAAGGAGACAAAGATTGCTGCAAAGAAAAGAAAAAAATAAATAAATAATATATATGTATTGTAAATGATACATAATAGAACACAATAATATCGTTTGATTTATGTAACCCACTCCACCTAATAGGATAAGACTTTGTTGTTGTTGTTATTTTTTTTTAAATTAAAAAAAAGGATGTCCGACTTTTATACAAATAAAAGATATCCAAAAAAATCAGCCACTATTCAAATTAGACTCGAAAATAAATAACAATAAAAAATATAAAAAGATACAAATTCATTGAACTATATTTTAGATCTAGTTGGACTGAGTCTTGTCTAACCCTTACCAGGTACCATACAACTGAAAAAGAATTTGGGCCATAATTTAATTTAGTTACATTCCTTCCCTCTTTCCTTGTTATTATTATTATTATTATTTTCAGAAAAGAATTTACATGCCATACTTAATTACTTTAAATTAAGTTAAATCCAAGTATAAAAGATTCTGATTATTTTTATTTTAATTTAGATTAAAGATTCCGAGTTTCTGAATTGTGGCTATGATATCTATGTGTGGCGCATAACATTTAGTTCATGTGGTCCCACTACTTCTGACGGCGTCGTTTTCATGTCCCAAAAATTGAATCAAGAATAAATAAATACTTAAATAGCATCAAACCGCAATGGAATTTTTAAGTCCTGCATCCAAATTAAATTCTTTAAAGTTATATTTTATAGAGTAAACAATTTAAAAAGAATTTTCAAAGCAGTAAACAAATCTCAAACTTTATATAAAGATCGCACAACACAATAAACAGAGCTTTCATTCTCTTTCTCTCTGTTTGCTGCAATAACTTTCATGTGATTAGAACAAGGAGAAGAAGCAGCAAACGAGCTTTCTTTTCTATTTTTTTCCCCACCTTCTTCTTCGAATTCCTTTGTCCGCTCCAAAAGTGCATTCTTTTCTCTAGGGTTAACAATCTTCCAAAACCGCTGAACAAACACCCGGAAAAAAAAAAGAAAAACAGAACCCCAATTATTAAAAAAGAAAAAACCAAAATCAAAACCCCAACACAGAAAAGTTTCAAACTTTAACCACCATGAATAGGGGGAAGCTACTGGACCCACTGCCACCGCTCCTTCTTCCCAACAGGCTCACCTTGCTCCAAGTTTTCATGGCGGTGATGCTCATCTACCTCCTCTTCATGACCTTCGAAATCCCACTCGCATTCAGAGCCGCCACCGTCTCCTCCACCGAAAGAGCCACGACCTTCGTCTTCCTCAGCGACGCATTCCCAGTCCCACTCGCAGAACCCGAATACCAGCCGACTCGACCCGAATTCCAGCCCAAAAACAGAACTTTCTTCCCTTCCCCCAAAGTCTCCACATTGAGCTTCAATGACAGCTTCAACGGCGAGTTCTCTGAGCTTCACAAGGTCGCAAAGCAAGCCTGGGTCGCCGGCAGGAGGTTGTGGGAGGATCTCGAATCGGGGAAAGTGGAATCCGCTGCTCGTAGGTTCCGGGTCGAAAACGGGTCGGACAAGTGCCCGAATTCGGTTTCGGTTTCTGGGCCGGAATTCAAGAAGGGTGTGATGGTGTTGCCGTGCGGGATGACGCTTTGGTCGCACGTGACGGTGGTAGGGACGCCGAGGTGGGCACATGCGGAGAGGGACCCGAAGATAGCGGTGGTGAAGGAAGGGGATGAAGCGGTTATGGTTTCGCAGTTCATGATGGAGCTTCAGGGTTTGAAGGCCGTTGAGAACGAGGAACCGCCGAGGATCTTGCATTTCAATCCGAGGGTCAAGGGGGACTGGAGCGGCAAGCCTGTGATCGAGATGAACACGTGCTATAGAATGCAATGGGGGAATGCTCAGAGGTGCGAGGGATGGAAGTCACGTGCCGATGAGGAAACTGGTGAGTGCGTGTTTTTGTTTGTTTTGTTCTTGTTGGCGGTTTGGTTTTCATGTGGTTTTTGAGAATGGCTGGTAGTTGGGGTGTTTTTTATTTCTTTTTTGGATCGAATGTTTGCCAAAATGGTAAATTTGTGTTTCGTTTGGTTTAGTTTGATTGGGGTGGGCAGTGAGTCCCTTTTTTTTTTTGGGTTGTTTGAAATGTGACTGAATTTTTGTGGACTAAATTTGAAGATATGTGATGAATCTAGTAGTTTTGGTAAATGGAGATTGGAGATGGTTTGTATATTTCCAAATTCACTTTATTTATGGTCTGTGGTGTGAGTTAGAAGTTTAGAACAAAGAAGGAAAAAAAAAGAATCTACTCAATCATGACTCGTGATGTGCTGAATCATTTGAGTATTTTTTATTGTCCTAGATCCTGACTAGAAAGTCTAAGTTAATTCAAACCTTCAAATTTTTTGTTTTGTTTTTTTTTTTTTTGGGGGTGGGGGTGTCATTTTCATTTTTTTCTTTTTTTTAACTGATTTTTCTGGATTATGTGAAGTTGATGGACAGGTGAAGTGTGAAAAGTGGATTCGGGATGATGACAGCCACTCGGAAGAGTGGAAGGCAACATGGTGGTTGAACAGACTCATAGGGCGAAAGAAGGAGGTGACTGTAGACTGGCCATATCCTTTTGCAGAGGGGAAACTGTTTGTTCTTACCGTAAGTGCCGGCTTGGAAGGTTATCATATTAGTGTCGATGGGAGGCATGTGACGTCCTTTCCCTATCGCACAGTAAGTACATTAATCTTATATCTTTCTACTGTGTTTTTGGTGTTGTCTTAAGTTGTATAATGTGATATTCACCTTTTGCAGGGCTTTGCTCTAGAGGATGCTACTGGACTATCCATAAATGGGGACATTGATGTGCACTCCATATTTGCCGCTTCTTTGCCTACGTCGCATCCTAGCTTTGCTCCACAGATGCATCTTGAAGTTATTCCTCAGTGGAAAGCTCCTCCTCTTCTCAATACAAATGTGGAGCTCTTCATTGGCATCCTTTCTGCCGGCAACCATTTTGCCGAACGAATGGCCGTGAGGAAGTCCTGGATGCAACATAAACTAATCAAATCTTCGCATGTTGTGGCTCGGTTTTTTGTCGCATTGGTAAGAGTAAATGGAACCCTCTGCGCCCAAATAATGATAAAATGTCAGTGCGTGTGTAAATTTTTGATGTTACAAATTTTCCATTTCTCGTATGATAGCACGGAAGGAAGGATACAAATCTGGATATAAAGAAAGAAGCAGAGTATTTTGGCGATATTATTATAGTTCCCTACATGGATCATTATGACCTTGTTGTGTTGAAGACTATAGCTATCTGTGAATATGGGGTGAGTGATGAGAGCAGAACAAAGTGTTGCTGTATATATACATTTTTTTCCCCATTATTTGTACCCAGTCATTTTGCTTGCTACATTGTTGGTCGTTATTGAACATACTTCTTTGCAGATACGTACAGTGGCTGCTAAGTATATCATGAAGTGTGATGATGACACATTTGTTAGAGTAGATTCTGTTATAAGCGAAGCAAGAAAAGTTCAAAGTGATAGAAGTCTCTACATGGGAAATATGAATTACCACCACAGGCCTCTTCGCCATGGCAAATGGGCTGTAACGTATGAGGTATAACTTTCCTATTTTTGCAAAACTATGGCATTTAACTTTTCTTTTTATTTCTCTGATTTTTAGTTTTTGCTTATTATATAGTAGTGTACGGTTATGAATCATAATTTGATTCTGTATTGGTGGTTGTTAAATCCCTATGACTGCGCTGTTTCCATTATCTTTGCTTTACTGTCGCAGTTTTTACTATTTAGGTTTTATTATCTCCGTTTGAGAATTTGGAGAAATGAAATAGATACCACCTTTATTATGGACCTGCTGAATAATGCTTGTGCGACAATTTTTCATACAATTGAAAACATTTGGGTTTATAGTTCATAAGCTGTTCCTGAATTTGATTTGTCTGAATATGAATAAGCTGAAGTTCCCTGTTTTGGAGATCTTATGCAATGGCATTATAAAATTTTATACTCTTGATTTCTTGTGTTTCTGGCTCTGCATTCTTATCTTCTCTATATAGAAGCATTACTAACTCTTATTTTGTTATTTTTATATATCTTGCAGGAATGGCTAGAGGAAGAGTATCCTACGTATGCTAATGGACCCGGTTACATAGTCTCATCTGACATTGCCCACTTCATTGTTTCCGACTTCGAGAAGCGTAGGCTAAAAGTATGTTCCCACCTTTATCCCGGAGAGATAAGTTATTTGTTTTTACTCTAGCTGGGTATACTAAGTCGACATAACGTACATTCTTGTACCATTAGATAGGATGTATAGGTTTGTCGGCTTAGTATATGGGATAAAATGTATTATGTATAAAAACATTTTTCTTTATTCCCCCCATCCTAATCAACAAATAATCTTTTGTGCATGTTAGTATTACTGTGCCCTAGTTTACACACATATTCATGTTCATCGATACGTTACAGTTATTTAAAATGGAGGACGTGAGCATGGGAACGTGGGTAGAGCAATTCAACAGCACAAGGCCGGTAGAGTACATACACAGCTTGAAGTTCTGCCAGTTCGGCTGCATCGACGACTACTACACGGCACACTACCAATCGCCGCGGCAAATGACTTGTATGTGGGATAAGTTGCAACAGCAAGGAAAACCACTCTGCTGCAACATGAGATGACAAAGGTAATGGAGAAGAAAATACAAAGGGAGGCAAGTACCTGTGATGTAAATATGCACTTTTTGGGGATTCTTTGATGTTATTATCCCCTTTTTGATGCACCCTCCAAAACCTAAAAAGAATAGATGAGTTACGTACATAATACTATAAAGTTGGATCTCACAATAGTAGTTGGCTTGTAAATTTGGGATGTAGAGAAAAAAAAGGTACGGAAGAAAAATAAAATTAATTTTCTATTACTAAACTACATTTTAGGATAATTTCTTGCTTCTTTCTATGGTGGAAATCATGTTAGTTCCATTATTTGTTTCATCAACCGAAAGCATTCAAATCACAAGATTTATATCGAGGATCTAGGAATTTTTCTCCTTCATGGATGGTCTAAGAATTTTGTCTATTATTTATTTATTTATTTTTTAAATTTATTCTGTTGTTTTCATGTATTTAAGTTGGTGGTTGTGACAACTGTCTTGGTAATTGTTACTAGCCTCTATTTGAGTACAAAATTTAAGATTCTTAGTTGCAATTCTAATAATGTACTATTAATTTATTATAGATCACAATTCCAATTTCGATGTTTAAGTGGACCACTAAAATTAATATAAAAATTATTTGATACATTATGGGTTCAAAATGAGTGAACCCTAAATCAGAAAATGAGGTCAAATTATTATTAACAATTTATTGTGGGATTGAAATGACTACATATTTATGGACAATTTCAACATAGCAATTAACAAAAAATGAATAGTTTCTTACTTTTTTCAGAATTTTATATTGTGTGGTAACAAGTAGCTTTCTCTCTAGAATAAGTAAATAAAAACGTAAACTAGAAAATGAGAGGTATTTTGAAATACCTCATTTGGTTATTCTGCTTTGTTTGCTTCTTCTGTGTGCCAGTTTCGATCCAAGAACCTTATGGTTAAGAGCAATGCTAATAACCCTTAAGTTACTTGGGAAATTGGCGACAGTTAGGCCTAAATTTACCATTCATATGGTACGAATTAGTTCTTGAGAAATACCATGAATAATAAAAAAAAGTTCAGTCTAAATTAAATAAAAATCACGCACACGAATCACGCATTTTTTCTGTGTTGGTTTTTCTTTGTATGTTTTCCCCTCTTCTTTTTATTGTTGAGGTGGTTGTTGTATTTTTGTTTTTATTATTTTTTTAGTGTTATTATAATATTTTTTTATTTTTTTTTATTCTTCGAGAGTGAAATAAGAAAAATGATAAAAGAGTGAGAAAAAAAGAAAAAGAAAAGGAGAGAAAAGAGGACGAAGAATTGAAAATTTTTAAAATATAGAATAATAATAATATAAAATTTTTTTAACTATGACATAAAAAAATTTAAGCGTTATTCAAATTTTTTTAACCAATTAAAAGTTATTAGAAATAAAAATAATACTGAAATATTAATCGTGACAAAGGAATCTCAATAAGATGACACATAATGCAAAAAATAAATGTCTAGTGGTCAAAATCCATAAATAACATACAAATTTCTTTATTTATGACATAATATCTATGACAAAATATATATGCGTTTGTTTCGTTTCTCTTAGTTTATATTTTTATCTTTTATTTCGTTAAATTTCTTAATTGTCAATAGATATTTTATTGAGGATATAGGTTTTTCTAATCTTCTTGTTTTTTTTTGGGAGAGAGAAACTGAAAAAAAAAAAAAAACAAAGAAGTAAAAGATGCATAATGATGTTGCAAAAAAGATAAAGGAGGAAGAAGACGGAGGAAAGAGGAAAAACAAGGAAATTCAATCAAAAAGGAAGTTAGTCTAAGTTTGTTTATAGATATAGAACACTAAGATAAAAATATAAAAACATAAAATTATATTTGGTAGAAATATGAATAGAGATAATGTGTTTAAAAATATTGAATTAAATTAGTGTATTTTATATCTATTCTGACAGAAAGAATATAAAAATACTAACAATAGACACAATTTATTTTTTATTTTTTATTATTCTTATTAATTTTTTATAATTATATTTTTTATTTCAAATTTTTAAAAAAATTAAATTTTTATAATTTATTTTAATTTATTATTAAATAAAATATTAAAACATAAAATTTTATATTTTTTTATTAATATTTTATTCTATCCTACTTTTAGTATTTTGTCCTGTCTTATTTTAAAAAACAAATAACAAATCCTGCACGACGAGGCAGATAAATAATTTGGTACAAAAGAAGAAGACGTAGAAAAAGAGTAAGCGTATATAAATTATTATTACAAAAAGAAAATGAGGTCGCATATTGTTACAATAATTTATTGTCGGTTGAAATATAAATTAAATTTAAATGCAATTTATTGTGGGATTGAAATCACTACATAATTACGAATCTATCGGCAACTTCAACATAGCAATTATCAACGGCGAATTTAGAAATTTTATAAAAAGGAGCAAATTAAATATAAAATATATTAAAATATAATATAATAAAAAATTAATAAAATATAATTTATAATATATAAATTAAAATTAATAATTATATTATATAAAAATTAATATTTAACTATATACTTTAGAATTTTGATCTTTTTAAATTTGTTCAGCGATATTTCATATAACTAAAATTATCAATTTATCATCTGAGATAAATTTTGAAACATTCTCTTTTTCAACGTATATAA
>NC_029776.3:32025480-32030057 GCF_000817695.3 Arachis duranensis
TTTTGGCAATTATGTAAAGGGAGCTATTTCGATAAAGACGTCTAAAACATCTTTTTTTTAGATGTTTTTTAATAATTAAAATTTAACATATATAATCGATTAAATCGTGTTATTTTTGTCAAAATTAGACCAGACAAATTAATTTGATAAAAAATGGTAAATCAAATTTTGAATTTGTCTAAATTAATATTATTTTTTAATAAAAAATGACTAAAATATCCCTATTATAAAAAATGACTAAAATACTATTATTATATATTAATTTTAAAAATCCTAAATTCTAACTATATTCTTCTGCCGTGATAAGGTTAGGATTTAGAGTATTTTTAATATATATATATAATAGGGATATTTTAGTTATATTTTATAATACGGATATTATAGTAATTTTTTATAAAAGAAATATTAATTTAGATCGGTCCAAAATTAATTTATTAATTTTTCGGCTAAACTGATTTGTCTTGTCTAATTTTAATAAAATAACACAATTTAATTGGTCACATGGGTTAAATTTTAATTATTAAAAATATAAAAAAAATATTTTTGACATCTTTATTTGAGTGGGTCTATAATATTTTGATAAAAAAATCGTTTTCTGTTATTTCAAAATTTTATTTTTTTAAAAATTTAAAAAAATTAATATCCTTTGGAGCGATTTCATAGCTATAAGTTATTTTAATATGAAATCGTTAGCAACCCGTATACAATTTAACATTTTTAGTGTTATGAAAATGAAGTTGTTAGGGAGATTTCCCTTTGTTATGTTTTTTTAATTTGGAAAAGTTGGAATTCAATCCAAGCGATTTGTTCAAACGAAAAATTTTAAACTAAAGTAGAAAAGGTGAGGTATTAAAATACCTCATTTGGTAGTCACCAAAAAAATGGCAAGTCACCGAAAAAAAAATACCTCATTTGGTGGTATGTTCCACTTTCTTAGCTTCTGCTTGCTATGGTTAAAAGCAAATGCTAATGAGTAATGACCATTATGCTACTTGGAACCTCGCAAGAGTGTGAACGATGGGCAACACATTTATTATTTTAGGCCTCATTTTGATAACAACCATAGGTTACGAATTACGATGGGAAAGGGATGCACCCTGTTCGTATATAAAATATACAACATGGGATTAATAAAGGGCCGGAACTTGTGATTTAAGGGATTTTTTATTTTTATAAATTAAATAAATATAATTATTATCAAAATAAATAATTTCAAAAAGATTTATTGAAATAAATACTTTTTTCTTATCTTAGTGTAAACAATATAATTTTGTATGTATTTCGTTTATACGATAAATGAAAAATATGCAACACATATATATCTCATTTACAGTGTAAACAGAATACATGTTTTTTTAAAAAAAAATTGAAAATATTAAAAAATATTAATAATATTAATAATTTAAAATTTTAGCATATAATTAGTACATAAAAAAGTTAGTAGAAGAGATTAAAATGGAGAAATAGATTCTCTTCAATTTTTTTAACACTTGAGAAAAAGTGTGATGTCTCACCAATGAAGGATGAGAGATCACAATTGATACCATCCAGTTTTTCTTCACTACCACTCCTTTAAAATTGATATATTTGATCAATTAATACTCAAAAAGGCTGATGAAATAATAAAAAGAGAATTGAAACGGTGATCTCTGACGTTATCTCACACTAATTCACATGGAAGATAACCGTTTCAATTCTCTTCCTACTATCCCATCAATCTCTTCTAACAATTGGCAAACAGTTATTTTTATTTTTCAAATTTAAATCAATCCAATTGGATCATAATTTAATCAAAAAATTTTATATCATAATTTAATCAAAAAAATTATTATAAAATTTTTTTGATTAAATTATGATCCAATTGGATTGATTTAAATTTGAAAAATAAAAATAATCGTTTACCAATTATTAGGAAAAATTGATAGAGATAGTGGGAAGAGAATTTAAACGATAACATGAGAGATAACCGTTTAAATTTTCTTTCCGCTGTCCCATTAATATTTTTGAGTACTAATTGATTAAATTTATCCATTTTATTATCTTCTACCTATCTTTTTATGTACTAATTAGCCTAAGAATTCAATGGTCCCAAAAAGTTTGGACCATTAAATGGTCTCATAACAAAACATGTTTTTTAAGTTTTTTTAATAACTGTTAAATAGTCATTTTCTAATTTTAATTACAAATTAATTTCATATATTTTATTTAATTATAAAAACTATTTTTTATTTTATAAATTATTATTTTATCATTCATTATTTATTAACAATCAAAATAAAAAACAATAACGAATTAGATCATAAATTTTTTGGTCATTCCAATCGAATAAAAGTTTATATTTGATCCGTGACGTTCGTCCAAGGCTGTGAAATCGTGTTTCTTTGAAAATCAATTGATTGGATTATCAAAACAATCGATTGAATTTTAGGTTTCCCATAACTCAATCGATTAGACTACACGTTATCACAAAACAATCGATTGAAAATTGAAAGGCAGCATAGTTTTCGCAAAAATCAATCGATTGGTCATATTACCCAATCGATTGAACGATGACTAAAATGTGAGTTTTTTAAAATTCAATCGATTGCTTATACTACCCAATCGATTGAATGCTTCAAAACAACCCGAGGTCTCACAATTCAATCAATTGATTGGATTACCCAATCGATTGAAAGTTGCAAAACAATATGGATTTGTCCAATCGATTGAAAACTTTTACAATTTTTCTCTATTTCTATGCACTATAGAGATATTTTAGTTTAAAAAACATATTTTTATGATGAAGTAATGTCATTTTCATTTATTATTTCAACAACAATGCCATACAAATTTTATGTCTTGTGAATTATATTTTATTTTATATAATTAATTTATGTAAAAAAATTCCATATCTTTTTATTTGTTTGCATTCTATTTTGTTCTTTTCATTTGTTCAAAATTTAACCTCTCTATTGAATCTTGACTAGAAAAAAAATACTATGCAATATATATCAAAGCATTTTAATAATCTGCTCATATATTGCTAAGACATATATGAAGTATATATATTACAAATTTTTAATCAATTCTTCCTAGATTAATAATGGAAGCCCCCTTTCCAATCATCCATTAGAGCGATAGGACTTTTAGACTTATCATGATTTTACAGTTTTCTCAAGAGTCACACGATCCGTTATTTTCTTATTGTAAAGCTCTAATAACGTTACTTGCATTCTGAGCCTCCAATATATCGAACATCTATTTCACAACTCCGGAGATGACACCAGCATCACTTGGTAATTCGCCATTCTGCACGATGAAGAGCACAGAAGGATAATTGGATTCTAATACAAAGCAAACATAAAAAGCAGTTAAAACAGGAAAATATTGAATATCTCCTGCACTGTCGATATCCCCTGCACCACCGGTATTTAGAGTTGGGGGTGTTTGATATGAAATTTCTAAAAAGGAAGAACATTTCAAGCAACGAATTTCCTGTCAAAAATAAGAACATTCATTACCACCCAATACATGATTTTAAAAAAGGGTAAGTCAAGAGACATTATAGCTATCCAGGCATTGAGTCATATGCCTGCAACACTCTCTCATAATACATGAAGAAATTGATACACGATTCTAATGGTGGAATTGAATAATTGGTGATAGATTATTTACTAATTTATAATGTTAATATTAAAGAAAAGATAAGATTAGAGTATCTAAATCAAAATAAAGTCTTAAAAATTGAAGATAGAATTTTAAAATTAAGATAGATGAATAGTAAGATAATAATTTATAAAAACGATAAGAAAATTGAAAATGGCGTAGTACACAATTCAATCGATTGGGTAACACAACCAATCGATTGAATTGGACAACTACATATTGCTTTGATGACTTCAATCGATTGGGTAACACAATCAATCGATTGAATCATGAGACATCAAGTTGCTTTGGAGCATTCAATTGATTGGGTAGTATAAGAAATTGATTGAATTTTAAAAAACCAACATTTTAGTCATCGTTCAATCGATTGGGTAATATGACCAATCGATTGATTTTTGCGAAAACCATGCTGCCTTACAATTTTTAATCGATTATTTTGTGATAACCTGTAGTCCAATCAATTGAGTTATGGAAAACCTGAAATTCAATAGATTGTTTTGATAATCCAATCGATTGATTTTCAAATAAACACGATTTCACAGCCCTCACGAACGTCACGGATCAAATATAAACTTTTAATCGATTAGAATGGCCAAAAAGTTTATTACGATCAATGGAAGATCTAATTCGTTATTATTTTTTATTTTGATTGTTAATAAACATAATAGATGAATGATAAAATAATAATTTATAAAATAAAAAATAATTTTTATAATTAAATAAAATATATGGGGTTAATTTGTAATTAAAATTAGAAAAGAACTATTTAGCAGTTGTTAAAAAACTTAAAAAACATGTTTTGTTATAGGACCATTTAATGGTCCAAATGTTATGAGACCATCGAATCCAATTACCTACTAAAATTTTGGATTATTGATATTATTAATATTTTTTATTATTTTCAAATTTTTTTTAAAGAAATACATGCATGT
>NC_029776.3:32030175-32035054 GCF_000817695.3 Arachis duranensis
AAAAATATTTTAAAAAAATATATAAATTATAACTTCTAAATATTTTTTGCTAGCTAATTTTATTTTTGGGTTAAGTATGATTTTGGTCCCTAAAGTAGGGGCTGAAAATTTATTTCGTCTCTGACTTTTTTTTCGCTACAAAATGGTCCCAAAAGTTTAACTTAGTATTAAAATCGTCCTTCGGACAAAAATACCCTTCCCCATTCTTCCCCAAAATCACCCAGAAACAAAGTTGAAGCTAAACCAGAACCCGCCACCACCACCATAATCTTCATCGAAGTATCAATAACAACAACAATCCAACAATGTAATAAACATTAAAAAAAAAACCAAAAGTAGAAGCAAAAACAATAGAATTAGAATCAAAACCAAAACCAGAAGCACAAACAACCAGAAGCAGGAGAAGAATGAAATTGAATTAGAAGCAAAATCAGAACCAGAAGTACAAGCAACCAGAACCAGAACCAGAAGCAGAATGAAATTAGAAACATAATCAGCAGAAATTAACAAAATCAACAAACGGTGAGGAGCATAATTAAAAATCAATCAAATTAACAAAATCCGCAAATCAAACAAATTCAACAATAAAAATAACAAAAACGGTGAGTAGCAGAAACGACAAGGAGAAGAAACGGCCGGCGAGAAGCAGCGACGATCGACAACTGAGCGAGGAGGAGTAGCAGAAATGGCGAGCAGCGCGCGACATCCACCCTCTCAGATCTGCTGGTGTCGACATCGAGCAAGGGAGAGGAACAATGACGAAATCTGGCAGCGAGATCCAGCGACGATCGAGGACCGAACGACGAGGAACAACGGCAGCAGCGGCGGCGAGGAGTAGCAGCGACAGCGGCAGCGAGGATTTTTCTTCCCTTTCCCACCTTCCCTTTTCCTCTTCTTCCCTGACACCCCTCCCCCTCCCATTCGTGATTCCCTTTAACCCTTTTTTTTGTTTTTTTTACATATTTTTTAATTAGGAGTAGTTTGGTAATAAAAATAAAAATTTTGGTAAAAAAAATGATTAATAAATTGAAACATTTGAGATAATTTTATAGCGAAAAAAAGGTTAAAAATGAAAAAATTTTCAACCCTTATCTTGAGACGAAAATCGTACTTAACTTTTTATTTTTACTATTAAAAATTTGTCGAATACACTAAAAATAAAAAATATTTTTTAATAATTTAATGACACGCAAACAAATTCTAAATATCTTAATTCCATAATCAACAATGTTGAGTATGAATTAAGAGATTTTTATTAGAGAATCGTTGTGTTTTGTGTAATTTTTTTTATTAGAGTGCAAAATACTTGCAACTTGTCAAATAACACCCGCTATGACACAATCAGATAAAGAAAGATCTTATGACCCAAAGCATGCATAAGTAGTAAGTAGACTAACATCTAATTTGTTCGTTCAGCATTGCCATCAAGATAATAAGATATTATGGAACTTTAAATCATGTTTGGTCAAATTAATGGCATTAAAATCTAAATTATAATGCTTCACTTGGGCTAAATTAGATTTGGAATTATTTATTGTTCATTTCTTTTGAACGAGATATTTATAATTTATTCTATTTAAGATTCTATACCAATCAAAAAAACGGCAACTCTCATACACAAAAATATCAAATGTTTGTTGAGCTATGATTATAATCATCAAACTGTCAATAATGTCATTAATGAGTGATTTTACTTAGGGAGAATAGAAAAATCCAATCTAATAGATATATCTATTTTAAACTAAAAAGATCTATCATAAGAGATTGTGGATTTTGGGATGTGCTAGAATGGATTTGAAACTTCCAGTGGAGGCGAGAGTTATATCAATAAGAGTTAGAATTAGTGGATCAATTATATAAAACTTTAAGGCCTATTAAACTAGCACATGATAAGCAGGACAGAGTTATTTGAAAGTTTGACAAAAAAGATATTTTTTTAACTAACTCTTTTGTGCAGATGATGCAGTCAGAATCCATTCCGGAGAAAATAACCAGCTACAGTTTCACCATAACCATTTGGAAAGGTTTGGTTCCGCTACGTGTGGAATTGTTTATTTGGTTTACTTTGATAGGGAGAGTGAATACCAAAGAAAGACTGCATAGATTGGGAATTATTAGATATGGTGATAACATATGCGTTTTGTGTAAAAAAGATGTTGAATATATTCACCACTTGTTTCTAGGCTGAGTTTACTTGGTAGGTGTGGTGTCAATGGCTATCTGATTTTGAGAGATTGTGGACTATCCCAAACTCACTAAAAGAATATTATGAGAGCTGGATAGGTGTTGCTAACAAAAATGGAGAGCGCAACAAGTGGCTCATATATTTTCTCTCGATTATTTGAAACGTTTGGCTAGAGAGGAACCGGCGGATGTTTAATAACACGGAAGGGGTTGCAGAGGAGGTGTTCCATAAATCTGTAATCAGCTATAGAGAGTGGAGTAGCTTAGATCCCTTTGGTTCTTGATTGTAATGCCGGAGATGACACTAGGAATAATTTTCTGTTCATTGTCTTACATGTTCTTTTTATTTGTTAGTTTATTTTCGCTCCACTGTATTGTGTTGAGCTCTTTTGTTAAAAAAAGGATATATCTATTTTATTATTATATAAAAAGAATATGAGAATAATTTAATGTCTAACCTTTTTTTTTGAAATATCTTTCATTAAGTATAATTTATTAAAAAAATCATTTTATTCTTTTCATCACTTAAATTCGAAATCTTTTAACAAGTTATAAACAGCTTGCTATACCAATTATTTTATTTTTATTATTTTTTGGCATATATTTAATGTATAAAAAGTAGATCAATAGGCACGACACTAATATATATAATTGAATCAAATATAGATTAAGTGTCCGATTTTTTATTTATTTTTAAAAAAATCTTCTATGAAGTCTATTTTTTGCAAATTATTGGCATAAGTAGTGGACCACTAAAATTAATATTATTAAACTATTTGATACAGAATGGTTCAAAATGAGTAAACCCTAAATCAGGAAGCGAGGTCGTATATTATTATTACAAACAATTTATTGTGGGTTGAAATATAAACTAAATTTTCAATGCAATTTATTGTGGGATGGAAATGACTACATATTTATCGGCAAGTTCAACATAGCAATTATACAAAATGAACAGTTTCTTTAGAGTTTTATATTGTGTGGTAACAAGTAGCTTTTTCTTTAGAATGAGTAAAAAGTTAATTAGAAAAGGAGGGTACTTTGAATACCTCATTGGTGTTGTAGTTGTAAAAAACGGAGCCGATATAAGTTTGACAAAAAAACCAGTAAATTAGACTTTTAATCTATCCATTCAGTCTAAATTAAAGATCAGTTAAAAATAAAAATCAATAAAAATTGATTAAAATTGATAAAAATAAGTTCAACCGAATCGCTTAAGATAAAATTTTAAAATTGACAAAGATGTAATTTAAATTTGAGTCTTTTTTTATTATATATTCTCTTTGTCATTAAATTATATTATTTCTTGTTATTTTATATGCTATTTATTAATTATATAATAAAATTATACAATAATTTTTTAAATATTATTTTAATTTTATACTTACTTATATTTAAATTAATTATATTTTTTATTATTCATAATTATTAATATAAATGTTATTAAACTTGCACAAATAAAAAATATCAAATATTTTTATTAATTAAAATATAATTATTTTTTATAGTTTATATTTTTTATTTATATAAAATTGATTTTAGCAATTCAACCAATAACTCAATGAATTAGTAAACCGTTAGTGGGACCGGGTTCCGACAACTATGGTGTTAAGATTCTGCTTTGCCTGCTTCTGAGTGCCAATTTCGATCGAAGGACCTTATGGGTTAAAAGCAATGCTAATAAGCCTTAAACTACTTGGGAAATAAGCATAAAATGGGCCTAAACTTTTTAAACATCTTGCGTGGTAGCCTTACTTGGGCAACTAATTTATTATTTTAGGCCTCATTTTGGTAAAGCCTACAGGTTATGGTGGAAAAGATGGCACCCTCTTTTTTCCATTATTTTTGAGCCAGGTTCAAAACGACATCCCTTAACAGACCTTACAATATCGTAATATTTACATATATTACATACTCACACATATACATCTATTACGAGACACACAAATTTTACCACTAAACCAAAATCTTGTGTGCACATGCACCTTCATTATAATGTAAACTAATAACATAGCTAAGCCAAAATTATTGAGGTTAAAAAAAGTCTTAACTATTAATTTATTTTCTGTTCATATATAGCCCAGCCCAACAAAAATTGGCTTATGTTAATAATTTGCAAAAATAAACTTCACAAATCGAAAACACAAATCATAAAAAAAGATTTCTTTAAATTTGGTTCAATTGTTTATTAGACCGAGTTTTTTCGGTTTTTACTAAGTAAAATCAATACTAATGATATATAATAGCCTGAGACAACCTCACTCGAGTTTTGATCATAGCTCAACAAACGTTTATGATTCATCCTTAACAAAAGACATTTTAGACATATCTACGTGAGTTGTCCCCTTAAAATAATAGATAAACTAGTGTATAACAAATTAACAATATCTTGTTCTATAGTATAAAAAGCAAGTTACTCAGATGGGTGAGCCCCTTGCCAGTTTTTGCTAACAGTCCAACACAAGGCCTTAACAATTCATTCAACATACTAGCGAAATGTCAAAATATAAACTGAAACAATAACCTGAAGATATATCTTTTATAGTTTTATCTTTTACTAATCAATATATGCAACGGATTTTTTTCCATATTTTATGTAGGAATATCATTAATTCATCTAAAAATAATTATAAATTAAACTCTATTCTTTTATTTTAAAAAAAAATTAATAATTAAAAATTGATCTCTATATTTA
>NC_029776.3:32035461-32070825 GCF_000817695.3 Arachis duranensis
CTATATTTATTCTTTTTAAATTTTTTTATTAATAAATTCTTTGGTATCAAATGAGAGACAATTTTATATATATAGAAATGCACTAAAAAAAGTATCTGTTCGACAAGTGTTTAAGAAGGGGACAACTTCTAACAGTAGAGTGAATAGCGGCCATGTCTAGAGTCACTCACGTAATGGGTTAAGTATTTAGATTTGTTGGTTATTAATGTTGGTAAACTGTAACTAATTAATGTGGGGATAATTAACGGGTTTATAGTGGACTTTTTTCTGGTAATGTAGTCTAATTAGTTTATTAGTTTGTTGGACGTTTATTTTTTTGGTATATGTTGGGTCATAGGTCCAACTTTTTTTGAATATATTGTGAATATGTTCTTAAATAATGATAAAAATATTAGGCTAAAATCTCGATAACTTACTAAAAAAATATAATGAGATAATTTTGATGTAATTTTGTGAAAGTTAGATTAGAAAAATTAGGATTTCGGTGGGTTTAATATTTAGGGTTTATGATTTAATAATTGGATTTAATTATTAGTATATATATTGTATATTTTTTAAATAATTATGTAAGTATTTGTATAAAATTTTGAATCAAATATATATAAAATTTGTCAAATACGATAGTCATTTTGTGGTAAGAAAAGAATAATTATTTTTTGGAAATTGTTGTTACGTTTTTAATATATCTGCAGTTATTTAGATGATAAAATTGGAGTGCAATTTTTTTAGAGAAAAAATTACTAAAGTGTATTTTTAAAAGTTTATCGGTAAAAAATATATGGCTAACTTTTTTGTTCTCATATATAATTATGATCAGTTTATTAGTTTTTTAGTATATAAAACGAGTTTGAAGTGTCTAATTAATTTGAAAAATTAGTGGTTAAAAAAAAGAAATGAATGAAGTTGTAGATGATAAACTATAACTACTGCACAAAAAGTTAAACTCTACTGCACTCCAAATAATATGCATTTTCAACTGTGAATCCCAAAAAGTCTCCGTCAACCATGAATCATCCTATTTTTCGTTGGGTCTACGAATTGTAGCAAAAATATTAATCTACCTATCCAAAAAAACCCAATAAAACTAGGCCCAACAACAACTCGCACTAATCACCTATCCTTAATCTAATTGCACAAGGTAATAACCTTTTCAGGTCACATGGAGTTACGATCAATCTCTGACTCAATAATAGACTATTGCTACAAGTTGTCACTTCTGCCCTCTGGGTCCAACATTTGTCGCACATTGACTTGATCCACGCTATTTCTATACATGTAGAAGCTTAATCACTATCTACACGGAAGACTTCACTTTTTTTTTATTTTGATCCCAGATTCAAAGTAGTGAGACATTTGTTCTGTTAGAGTTTTTACCCCTTATTGAATCACTGTTGCCCTCCTCTCCCTCTGTCGTCTCTCTCGTCTGCTTATTTTCAATGCACAACCCGCTTCTGCAGCCATCTCATAACTCACTTTCGCAGTCGCTGCGCAACCTGCTTTCCTCGTCTCTGCAACCTAATTTTCTATTAAATGTCGTTTTCACCCTATCTCTTGTATATGATATATTTCATTGCTTCTTTCCAAGCTCAGGTTCTATTTTATTTTATTTTGTTTTATTGCTTTTTCTATGACAATATTTTTGTGAATTCGAATGAAGTTTAATTTCAGTTTGTGCTTGAGATATGTTAGAGGAAACTTTGTTTCAATTGTTCATCAATGATTCCATTTTTCTTCTATTTTTTTGGTTCATAAGAGTTGTTTCTTCTTATAATGGAACTATAATTATATATTAAAACAATTCTGAGTTATCACTCTAGATATATTGGTGTTATGAAAATGCATATACCAGAAAGACCATGGTATTGTCCAGAATACAAGATTAACATGATTGGACCAACAGTTGCAAAGAAAACACCACTTAGAGGTGTTGAAATATTTGAAATGGATTTGTACGAGCAACTTTTCATGAGTTATTGCAACCACTTATTGGTGTATGTTCAATATCATTTTGTGTTATTTTTTCTTACTTTTATTTGTTATATCTGTACTGGTGCTTCAATTCTATTTTCTTGCTCTTGACTTGAAATTTGTGCTTTAGTCCTCTCGCCACATTTGCTATCCTACTTACAGTTGATGTACTCATGATTTTTAAAAAAAATGGATGATTGCAGGCTCAATGTCAAAAATGATGAATTCTGTCTTAAATATTACAACCAGAGTGACATTCCTAATATTATCCAAGTGCTTTGCGGATCCTTGTATCATAGACCAATATACTATAGTATTTGCATGGCAGTGATGCAATATTGGAATATTTTTGAAAGAGACTTGCCTCTTTCTCCTCCCTCAAGTGAAGATGGTCATAAGCCTGTTAGTTTAGTGAACGGAGAGTACTTTCACACTTTGAGCTTGATTCATAGTGGCAATGTAGTCCCTTCACTTGATATCTCAACAACTAACACTGTAAGTCATGATCCTAAAGGCAGCGGTAGTAAGCTTCCTACCACAAATATAAAGCATCCTGAGGAAACTAGGATGGTGTCAGTAATGTCAAATAATTTTGGGTATGTTTCTATTAGTAATCATTCTGAGTTAAACTACCAAAGTTCTGGCAATGAGTTAACTGTGGTGGCCTTTTCACGTTCTTTGATAAACAACCAATATAGTAATAATGCCATTCAAATGATATTGTACTGCTAGTAAACTTTTTTTGGAAACCAAAGAGAACACCTGAATTGGTTTTCGAAAAGTGGAACACAAAACAACTAACAATATTGGATCCATGGGTTTGTCCAATAAACCTTTATCATAGATATAAAATAAGTTTATTCCTAATTGTTTTATGAACTTGAAGCTGATTGGCACATAATGACTTTTACTATGTTGGTTACTATTCGTCACCTAGTTATCTCGGGTTGTCGGTGGGTGATGAGCTGGTGAGAGGAAATCCCGAACGATACGTGGAGCGAGGGAAGCTGTATGCTGGTGACGTCGGAGGTTGAACGGGGAAGAGGGGGTGGCCACCTACAAGGACACTCCGACGCTCAAGTTAGAATCCGTACTGAGGGTGGCAGAATTAGGTCAGGGTTGTGACGTACCTTGGGGGGAGCGCTGACCTCTCCCGTTATATACCGTGCTGGGTGGGCCTAAACGTGACCTAGCCCACTGCCCAAGATGTCTTGCGCTGCTCCTGCTCACATGGGGGAGCGCTGGTGATCCTAACCATCGGGTCGGGGGATCGGGTCAGACCCCGATGACTCCGACCCGCTTGTTTTGGCTAGGCGGTTTGGACCGTACAATGAGTGTGGTTGCATGACGCCAGGGTCGGGTACCCAAAGGTCGACCCGTAGGGTTTCCTTATCGTTCCGGGTTTGGGCTGGAGGCGCTCCGACCCGGCGAGTAGGCGGACTGGACCTAAGGCGGTCCGTAACAGTGCCCCTAACGCACTAGCCTCGAGGTTTCAGAGCTCGTGGTTAGGCGCATTTACACTACTCGCCGAGTAAGGGCGTTTTCGTTCTCCTCGGGAGTTCGCTGGTGGCGTTTCGTGTTTTGCACGCGTGGTTGCCTCGTCCTTGGTGCTGTCTCCTTGGCTTCCGCACGGGGCATTAAATGTCCCATCATTTCAAAGCTTGTGAAAAGACAGGTATGCCCCTTCTTTTTGGCGCTCCTTCTTCGGCGGTTACGTTTCTCTCCCTATTTGTTTCGTAGACCCTTCATAGTTTCATTTTCTCTCTTTCGTTCCCCTGCACTGCTACTCTCTTTTCTTTCTTCCATTTTCCTGCATTGCTGCTTTCTATCCTCCTCCTCCTTCGGGTGTTATAGCTCTTGCCTGGGTTCTCCTTTCTTTCGAGGTTTCTTCATTTCTGGTACGTTTCCTGTTCTTTCCAATTGTTTTCCTTGATTTTATGTGTTGTGCGTTTTTCTTGTGTGCACGCTTGGGCTTTGTTCTTGCTTTCTTTTCCTTTTAGAGGGGGGCGCGACTGGGTTTTTCTGAGGATTTTCATGTTCTGGGTTAGTGTAGGGGTAAGTTTGAGGAACCTTAGTTTTGCTTGTTTTGTGTGGGTTCCCTATCTTCCGTTCTGACTGAGCGGTGCCCTTGCTGTAGGTATGGCCGAGTGTCCTATCCTCCCGAGCCCGGCTCAGCGACCGCTAGCCGACTTCGTTGGTCACTACGCTTGGGTGTCCTCCGATGTGAGGGACACCCCTCCCAGGTTACGAAGGACGGTCTTCAAAATTTGCGTCAAGCGGGGCTTCTGTGTGGGGGTGGTCCCGAAGAGGCGTTCTACCAGGTTTACGTCCCTGCTGATCGGGAGCGCGTATGCCACAAGAATTTGGTGGCCCCCCGAGTTGCCGATTGGATGTGGGTCTATGAACCTATGTTCACGACCTTGGGGTTCGACTGCCCTTCACCCCTTTTGTTATGGGTCTGCTTAACCGCTGTGATGTTGCTTCGTCGCAGCTGCATCCGAACAGTTGGGCTGCCATCCGCTGTTTTGAGATGGTCTGCGAATACCTGGAGCTTCCGACCTCTATAAATGTCTTCCTCTACCTTTTTCTCGTCACAAATCCTTCCCGCCAGAAGGCGAAGAAGGGATATATGTCCTTTAGGGCCCAACAAGGTCGCAGGATTTTTGGCCTCTTTGAGGATTCTTATCATGGCTTCAAATCCACTTTTTTCAAGGTTAGGCCTATCGAAGGTCACCAGCCCTTCTGGTTGACCCTTGAGGGGGATAGGCGGATCCCGACCTACTGGAGTTTCGAGGCGGGATCCGACTACCTGATTAAGATTTCCTATGATGGACTGAGCTCGGAGGATCGTAATATTGCTGACATCTTGTTGGCAATTTTTGGTGAGAGGAACCTTAACCCCCGTATGGTTATGGGTGATCGGGAGGCTGGTCGGTCTTATGTTGGTGAGTTTTTTACCTTATGTTTTTTGTTCCTTCGTTTTCCTGTTTCTTATCTTTTTCTTTGCTTTTCTAGTTTCCATGGCCGGTGGAAAAAAAACCCTTGCCGACCTGATGAGTCTCATTCATGGAAGTGAGGAAGGTGGGGAGGACTCGTCGGCGACCCCTTCGGCGTGCCAGGATTGTGAGGTTGCAGGGGAGGGCAGCGGTCAGGCTGCCGGGGTTAACCAAGGTCAGTCCGTCAAGGGTGAGGCTTCTATTGTAGACCCCCCGGGGAAGGCGAATGTGGAGATGGAGATGATTCTTAATGACGACTTGGGGTTTGGGGATGATTTGCAAGCTGCCGATAGCTCAAAGAAGAGGAAACGGGATTCCGGGAAAGCACTCTCGGTTGTGGAGAAAAATTTTGACGCCAGGGGGTTTATCAAGTCTCAGCTGCTTCCTGGTACTGAAGAGTTCTTTCACGACGCCGATGTCTCTGGGCAGGCGAGGTGGATTTATCGCAGCCTTCTCCGAGCAGCCGCCATTGCCAAGAAGGTGGAGCCCGTACTGGGGAACTATCATACCATGGAGGTGAAGCTCCGGGATTCGCAGAAAGATTTTACGGACTCGAGATCCCGGGAGGAGTCTTTGAAAAAGAAAATATCTGAGTTGGAGGGGAAATCTAAAGAGTATGCCGAAGAGGCGAGTAGGTTGATGGAGCGGGATGTTGCCTAGATGAAGGACTTGAACACCTCCCGTGGTGAAGCTGAGACGGCTAAGAAGAAAGTGGAAGAGTTGGAGGAAAAGATTAAGCTGTCGGAGAGCTTAGCGGAGGCTGCTCGCAAGGAGGTGGTTGCTTTGAAGAGAAAGAATAAGGAGCTTGCTCAAGGGGCTCGGGAGGCCGTGAAGCTCACTGAAGAGGGGATTAAGCTTCAAGTGGCTGTGCTTGCTCCCGACCTTGATCTTACTCAGGTGGGTGCCCTCAAGACTGTTGAGGATGGGAAGATCGTTGATCTCTTGAAGCCTTGAGGTGGAGGTCCCTCCTGTTTCTTTGTTGTTTTGTGTGTTTTGGGCCTGTGTAGGCGCCTTTGCTTGTAATGAACATTTTCCTTTTTGCTTTTCGTTGTTGTATTGGATAATGCTGGTTTTATTCGAGCCGTCGTGGCCTCACTTTTACTTTTTGTTTGCTCGGGCCATCGCGGCCTTTTATTTTACCGTTTATCGTGGTATTTTTGCTTGAGCTGATTTGTTCTCGTTTGGTCCCTTATGGTTCCCGGGGTGATCAGTCCCGGGTTTCCGTCGGGTTGACCGTTTGCCTTTTTCGTTATGTCCTTTATTTCGACTTGAGATTTGCAAAAAGGTACACTTATCGCTTTGTTAGATGAGCAAATAATAATAATGCATAATTAAGCGAAAAAGATAGTAGGTATAATTTTCTTAAGACATAAAAAGAGGGAGTAAAGTGGAACATAGGGGGGTGAGGTCGTGTGGTTGCCCCTTACTACGAGTAGAATCTCCTGAGATTTTCCATGTTTCATGTTCTTGATACCTCGTTTCCATCTAGCTTTTCCAGCTTGTAACCCCCTCTACCGAGGACTTCTCTTACTCTGTAAGGTCCTTCCCAGTTTGCGGCCAGCTTGCCTTCTCCTGGAGTTGGTGGTCCTTTGTCGTTATGCCGTAGGACTAGGTCGCCTTCTACTAAACTCTTTTTCACTAATTTGCTGTTGTACTTGAGGGCTATTCTTTGTTTTATCGCCGATTCCGTCAGGTGGGCCATCTCCCTTGTTTCGTCGACTAAGTCTTTTTCGATTGCCTCATTCCCTCCTCCGAGGAGTAACCTCGGGCTTGGCTCCCCGATTTCGACTGGGATGACTGCGTCAACCCCGTAGGTGAGCCGGTAGGGGGTTTCACTAGTAGATGATTGGGGGGTGGTTCTGTATGACCATAGGACTGAGGCGAGCTCGTCTGCCCATGAGCCTTTCTTCCCTTCAAGTCGCTTCTTTAGCCCTTTTAGGATGACCTTGTTGGCCACCTCGACCTGTCCGTTTGTTTGAGGGTGCTCTACTGACGAGAACTTCTGCTTGATACTTAGTCCCTATAGGAAACCTCTGAACTTTTTGTCAGTGAATTGTGTTCCGTTGTCTGATACGACGGCTTCCGGGATCCCGAACCTCGTGACCACTTGCTTCCACATGAATTTTTGGCAATTTGCTGCGGTTATGCTGGCTAGTGGCTCCGCTTCTACCCATTCGGTGTAATAATCTATGGCCACTATTAGGTACTTCACTTGTCCGGGTCCTGGTGGGAATGGCCCCAGGAGGTCGACTCCCCATTGGGTGAAAGGTCGGGGGGCCATCATGAGACTGAGCTCCTCGGGAGGTGCCTTGTGGAAGCTGGCATTTTCTTGGCATTTTTTATATTTTTTCACAAATTCCCGGGCGTCCGACATCATTGTGGGCCAATAGTATCCGACATCACAGTATATACATATAAATAGAGAACAAGATTCACCCTAGACTCAGAAGACTATCTAGAGCGGATTCTTCTTTGCAAATGGTCATCAGCGAACTACAGAAGGGTACTCATGCTTCCATCTGAAAGGGGAAGGGAGAGAGAAAGGTGTAAGAACTGGGGAGTTCTTAGTAGAGTCGGGGTTATTAGTTAAGTTCATTAATTCTGTGTTGTTTAGCAGACAAATAGCAAAATAGAGAGAAGCTGTAAACAGAAGATAGATAAATAGAGAAAGTAGAGAAAATAGAAAGCAAAACACAAATAGAAGAATACAAGAAAATAAAACATAGACACAGAGAATAGAATACAAACAAAGAAAGCATACATTCATACAATAACCATAATAGAGAAATTGCACAACCAAGTATGATGCATGTCTAGCCCTAATGCAGGTAATGAGCTCATTTGTCGGATACATACCCGCTCCCAATGTTACCCAGCAACCTCTGTTTGGATAAGGCTTTCCTGTTGGCAATACCCATTGCAAGCACCCTTTGTCTTGCGGGGTACCCATTGCAAGCACCCTTTGTCTTGCAGGGTGGAATTTGTTAGCCTATATATGCCCAACATACTCATTGTAAGCAACCTTTGTCTTACAAGAGTACAACACACTCACTGTAAGCAACCTCTGTCTTACATGAGTACAGAACGCTAACTGTAAGCACTGTTTGTCTTACAAGAGCACACTGATCTCGATATCTCTGTAAGCAACCTCTATCTTACAGTAAAGCATTATAGCAAGGTATCCCAGGAAAGCATTCTCAATGGTCGTACCACCATCTATCTGACTGCCTCAATGCAGCAGATGAACATACAAATATCTCTGGAGTTGTCTTAATACAAAAAATGACCTTTCAATAGGTCCTCTGATTATTCTCTAATCTCTTGATATTATTACTCTTTTCACTTTATCTTTTCACTTTATCTTTTCACTCTGCTCTAATTATTCTTTTCTCTGTATCTCTTTACTCTGCTCTGATTTCCCTGTTTAACATATGTATTTAAAGTTTATGTAAATTTTGGTATGAATAGTTAGCCTGTCCCAAGTATAGGTTCATTAAGTCTATACTGAAACAGTTTAACTTTTCATATTATACCTAACCCTAGGCGCAACTCAAGAACTAACTATGTTGCTCTTAGTTCGTTCGCTAATCTCTGTTTATTTCTGTCATTAAAACTTTATCAACTTTTTCTTCAATTTTTATTTTTTTCTTCAACTTTTTATCTTTCCTTTGTCTTTGCCTCACTAATATGTTATTACCACTCCCTAAGTGTTTTATGAAGGTAATTATAAGATTTTGAGTTCAAAGTTGTCTTTTTAAAACTTTTACGAAAAAATGACTTTTCTGTATTATTTTATTATTAAATTTTCGAGATTTACCTTATTTTTACCTTTTAACCTTTAAAATTCACTTTTTACCACCAGTAACTTTTAATATTTCTACTTTAACCACCTTAACTTTTGAAAATTACAAAATAACCCCCCAAACACCAAAATAATTACAACATTGTCCTTTTTAAGATCTAAAAGGTGTTCTTCAATGTTCTTCATCACACTCATAGTGTTCTTCGTGTTCTTCATAAATTTTTCAGATTCTTTCTCAATTTTTATCCGTTTTTCAATTTTTTCAGCAACCGATTTTTACCATAATTCAAAATAAAATTGTAGCCACTAAAGCCCCGTATTTTTCCCTTGATTACAACACAAATTCAACCCCAATTTAATGGTAAGGGTTCGTAATTCCAGCAGCCACAAAAATATGCAGTCATAGCTTGAATATCATCAAATTTCATCAAAATTTTACCAAAATTTCAACAAGAATCACTCATATAAACAATCAATTTCAAGCACAGCCAAACCATATCATAATCACACAAATCAAAGACAATTAATCAAGATTAATTTTACAAACTCTACCTTGATTTGCTGCCTCAAATCCGGTTATGCTTTTAGGTGTTCTTTTTGCACTTTTTCCTCCTAAAATACATCAAGAACAACTTTGAATCCATAAAACCTCAACTGACCAGACCTTAATCAACATGTTAGAAAGGGATTCCTCACCTTAAATATGCTGGGAATTGAAGATCTTAGGCCCACAAGTCAAGCTAAGCAAGATATCTAAGGAAAAACATCAAGAAAACACATGTTCATGCATGTTTTCTTGAAACTGAAGCAAAAGGGAGATGAGGCAGCCAACTCACCTTGATTCTAGCCTTGATAAGTCATATGGTTATGTAGAGAAAGAAGAGAGGATCATTTTGGTATAATCGGAGTTTTGATTTGAGTTTTAGTTCAAAAGAAATCAAGCTTTGAAGATTTAAGTGTCATGAAAATTTCTCTCTTTTCTCTTTTGTAATTTTTGGCCAAAATAAAGAAATGAGACAGACCTTGGGGTGAAAAAAGTCGTTCTTGATGATGATTGGCTAGTTTGGGAGGTGGTTGAAAAATATCTCAGGTGTATAATTACTAAAACTAGATGTATTAGAACATACACTTAACAACACTTCTAGAGATTAATATCTGAGCTAATAGTATAAATGAAACTAGTAACATGATTAACATGAGAATAGAAGATATATGATGAGGCATTAGCATTGCTAAAGTCATTAGAGAGTGCTGGTGCTAAACTGCACCAGTAAACTGTGAACCCGATTAAATCGAACTCCTATTTTTAACTAAAACAGATCAAATAATATTATAATATTATTCAAGCACCTCTAATATTAATATAATAATAATATTATATTACTATTTCTATTCTCTCATCAATCGATTCTGGTTTGTCAAATTGAGACTATTTACGAAAACCAGAATAAAAAACTCCTAACCGATACGGTTCAAAAATTAGGTTCTCCGCGACTGCATTGTCGAGCTTGCCTCAAAAGATGTTCTGGCTTAAAGATGACATAATGACAATGCGGATTGAGATGCTTGATGATACAGTAGAGGTGTTCCCTTCACTGATCTTCCAGAGAACTCCGTGTCTTTAGAAAAAATCTCACGTATTCGTAAACTGGGTTGTTACATGATTACTGTTTAGATATATAATCCTAATTTGTATGTCTTCCCTTGTAACATGGGATTACAAGTACAACCCTCCACTGAATAATAACAAATTGAAAAATTGAAAAATAAGGAAAACTACATCAGAATATATTAAATAATCAGAAATTGGCTAATCATTTGAGTTTCTTCATTTAGAACTAGTTATATAGTAATGGCACACTGACCTTAACCGTGAAGAAGGTTTTGATGGGTCAATGTAGAACTGAATCGCAAACAAGGAAACATTGTAATACTTCATCATAGATTCACTCCCATTCAACATCAGAGGTACACCCGTCCCATAGGCACTCCATTCCTTAATAGATTCCCAAAAATCCTCAAGCATTCTCATCATATACCTATAACATATGCAATATAATATCATTAGTACCAGCTAATAAAAAACAATTAAAATATTGTCGTAACTCATTGACATATATACTTACTACTTGATCATCTTCAATGTTTACCTAATCATCCAAGTTATCTCAAATATGTCAATTCCACGGTCCTCTAACTGATCAATGCCTCAACGAACATGACAATTTATTCGATTGTAGCCCTCCATGCCATACTGTCCACATCGATGTTTTCTTTTATTAGACTATGCAACACTCCCTTTTGTCTTACATATTCTTGGGTCCCTTGGCATTGCCATGTCCCATATCATTGGTTCTAAGGCCAGCTCCAGAAGCATTCACTTGCCCATAATCTCTTGCACTATCTATATCATTAGCCAACTCTTTTTATGTAGTATTTTTCTCCTTAAATTGTTTTAACAAATTCATAGCCATTTTTCATGAAAAGATAAAGCTCTCATTATCTTGGCAAATAATGTTAGATAGTTGTCTAAACCAATCCATCAAACAACCATATTGACTTAGCATCAAAGAATCCCACCTAAATTCAGCCGCATTTTGCAAACTTACTTTGGTAGTCTTGGTCCACCTAGACAAGACTAATGATGTAACACCCTAATTAGCCTAAGCTTTACCTCACATCGTAAAGAAAAGGTTAATCAAAGGTTACGACAATTCTAAGCCCATACATATAATATATATAGAAAGAATTAATATTATCTAGAAGCCCGATGAAGGATATAACTCAAAAACAGGATTTAAAAAGCGCAAAATGTACTAACGAAACTACTAACTTAAGAAACAAGATATAGATAAGATATAACAAAAGATAATAGTATAATATCAACTGAATCTAGCCATGGTTCGCGGAGTTTAAGTCAGCTAGTTATATATAGACCATACAGAAGTTGGAAGTTAAAACAACTTATACAAGTTTTTCTCTCTCAAAGTAAGCCACTAGGCAAAAGCAAAATACAAAAGTGAGATATATATATAAGTATGAGAACTGGCGGTTCTCAGTATGGTGACAGTGCCCAGTGATGTAGGATATAAGACCCCGGGATGCCAAAGGCAATCCTAGACTTCCTATCCATCACAAGATTTATCTTAAAGCATACTAAAACATTAAACCATAATACAATATAAGGGTAATCTATCTTAGAGGATTTTCTATTCTAACAGATCTCTGCTGTCCCACAGCCTTCACCAACCTATCCTCCATGCGATCCCATCGCCACCGCCTTCTGAACCTCCTCAATCCCAGTAGAAAGCACAATTAATAGCAATGCAAGTAAATCACAAGTAGAAGCATATAAGGTAAGTAACTCAAGTAGCAATTAGACATATTATACAAATAAGCATACAATTACAAGTCAGCAAAGCAAACTAACAGATAAAAAATATACATGATGAATGCCTGTCCTACTGGCTGTGATATCACATTGTCGGTTCAACTGCCAACTCGACACATCTCCATGAAGATGTCGCCCTTCGGAATCATCATTGGGAACCCCCAAGATATAGTGCTCGGATCACTGTCCAGGGTTTAGTGCCTGCCCACTCCATTGATCCGAAGGGATGCAAGCAGGATACTCTTGCCTCAGACCTCACATCTTAACCCAAGTGGGACGAACCGCCGCCCTTATGCCGCCGCCGCTACCTCGATAGGTAGGATCCAACCGCCGTCTCTGTCGGGCGTACAACGTCTCATAATCTCAATTTTAAACAGTAGTTCAGTGGTTTATTAGAAAACATTTTCAGTACCTCAATGATTCATCATTGCACATTCGAGTCCTCGACTCATCTTAACCACTGTCACATCAACATTTACATCCCGAGTCCTCGACTCATCTCAACTATTGTCAATCCACATTTTAGTTCCGAACTCAACAGTTCATTAGATCTCATATCATACCTCAATCATTCTTCATATACCATCAAATCATTCTTAATACACCCAAAACCTAATCCTCTATTTTCTAATTATCATAATAATATCATCTAAAACTCTTAGTTTATTTCCCAAGTTCTCATACTCAAAATCAAGCCCAAAAGCCTTAAATTAGTGTCATAGAAGCTTACAATCTTGTTGGGAAGGTGAAATAGTTGAAAACAAAATTTAAATTTGAGAAATAGGTCGTGTGCATACGTACAGGGATGTGCGTGTGCACGCCCAGGAGAAATTTTAAAAAGTGTGCGTACGCATAGAGGTGTGCAAACGCATAGGTACAAAAGTTCACAAGTCTGTTCGCTCGCACAAGCCGTGCTAGTGCCCTCAACAAACTGACCTTCCCAACGTGTGTGTATGCACAGGGCTGTGCGTACACACAGGTTGTAAATCCTAATTGGGTATGTGCGCACAAGCTGTGCTAGCGCTGCAAACAGGAAGCTTTCCCCTGCGTGTGCATACGCACAGATCTATGTGTATGGATAGGTTTAAAATTTCGCAGGAGTGTCCGTGCGTACAAGGCTGTGCGTGCGCACATACTAGAAATCACAAAATTTTGCAACTTTGCAGAATTTCAGATTTTGACACCAAACTTTGAATGATCATAACTTCCTCTACAAAAATCCAAATTTTACAAACGTTTTATCAATTTGAAGAGTTTTCAATGGACTTTAATTCTAAACAAATTTCAATAATTTTTGATAACTGAGGCATGAGTTATGATCAGATAAAGTTCACCAAAATTTCTTTTTTACCAAATTTCACAAGTACTCAATTTTTCCAAATTCTCAAACCACCTCCAACTAAATCAATACCAAACTTCCATTTACAGCACAATCTACCCTCTTGGGTCACTGTTCACCATATATCAATAATCAACAATATATATTCATCCTAATTCATCAAACATCATATCTCAATATCATTATTTAACAACACTACCAATATCAATTCATCATACCTCATTCAATCAATCAACATCAACAACCATATCAATTCGATCCCTATCCTATGGGTCACTAGCCTAAGTATCCCTGAATATTATATACTACATAGAGAAAACCGAAACCATACCTTGGCCAATTCCCAATATGAACCAAAACCCCAATTAAGTGCAAATTAAGCTTTCCAACACAATCCAAACCACCAATCAACTCCAACAAGCATAAACTTAACTCCAAAGGCTTCCAAACTCACAATAATCAAGCTATGTACACACAAATTATAACTAATCAACCTAGGGTTTCATATATACACAAAAACACAAGAGATCAAGTAGGCTTACCTTATCCAATGATGATTGGGACAAAATCCAATAACAATCAAGTACTAGAGTGTACCTAAATAATCAAAGTCACAAGAACCATTCATTCACCATAGCCAAAAACTGAATCTATAATGGAAGGAAGAACTGGGCAAGAAATTAGAAGTACCTTACAAATTTGTTTGGATGAAATCGAAGAGTTCGATGAGAGATTCGTGTAGCAACTGACGGCACGCAAATTGGAGCTTCGTAGCTTAAGTTATAAGAGAAAGAAGGAGAAGATGAATAGTAAATGAAACCCTCACCTCTCCTCTCTACTATTTCACGTTGCTGCTACTAGAAATGGGTGAAAATGGCTAAGTTTGCCACTTAAGTGACTTTATATATGTTGGGCTTGGGCCCAACTTGGGCCTGATCCATCTCGTTAGCGTTTTTAGCCCGTTTGGCCCAACTTTGGGCCAAACCTTTAAAATTAATGTCCGGTTTTTGACTTCTAATATTTTTCTAAGGTTTTTGACTGTTTTAATTTTTTCTCACACAGTACTGGGTAGACTTGAACTGGTTCGACCGGTTCAACTGCCGGTTCGTGGTTTTTCTCAAATTTTCGCAGAAATACATTTTCTGACTCAGAAAAACCTACTGAGTCCAAAAATCATATTTAAATCCTCAAATTCTCATTCTAATTTTTGAAACCTAATTTGGGAAATATTAATTAACTAATTACGCGGTTAATTAGCCGTAGTTCTTACAAATGACCTTGACAACTTATCTATATCTTCATGCATTAAGACGCAACCTATATGTTTACAAGGTATGCCAAATGATTCCATTCTCATGCATGAAAAATTAAACTCCATCTCAATGTCCAAACCGATAAAGTAAATCACATAAGAGCCAGTTTGCCTCATATTTATTACCTTCATTGATGCAACTCGTACCAGGATTGGTTTAAACATATATAATATTGATAAGGGTGTAAACATTGGCAGCACTCCTCTCTAATTATTTAAAACACGCTTGCATACTGGGTTTTCATTCACAGATGCAAGGTCAGCCTGGACCTCTTTCCACTGAATATGGTCAACACTTTGATTAAAGTGTTGAATGAACTCAACCAGATTGTATTTTGAATTGACATACTTTGCAATGATCGAGTTTAATCCTTTGCACCGAGAAGTAGTCTAAAAACCAGCAAAAACTTCCCTCTTATATGTGCAGTTACCCATGAATGTTTCTTCTTACATATCTAGAATCCAATTATTATTTTCAACACCAAATCCCTCAACCATTTCAAACTATTTTTGAAAAAATACATCAATTTCATAGTCGCCTAGCATACACTTTTTAAACATGGAGGTGAACTAGGACTTGCCAATATTACTTGTTGCATTGCGAATTAGATGCCATGCACATAACCTATGATGTGCATTAGAAAACTCTTTCTCAATGGCGAACTTCATTGATGGATCACCATCCGTTATAACCAAAACATGTGATTTCTCATTCATTGCCACCTTCAATTGTTGTAACAACCACTTATATGTGTCTTTTTCTTCATCACAAATTAAAGCAGCGGAAAAAATAATTGTTTGGTTGTGATGATTGACACCAGAAAATACCATCAATAGACACATATATTTATTCCTCTTATAGGTAGCATCAAAAGCCAACACATCGCCAAATAATGAGTAATCTGTCCTACTGAGACCATCGCACCAAAATAAATTACACAAAGTACCATCAGCATCCATGTGATGATTAAATATAAAGTATAGAGAAGGGTCATTTGTTGCTTGATCTTCCAGATACTTCAAAGCTGCATATGAATCACCCGATAACTAACGCTTCTGCTTTGCTATTTTATTATACATGTCCCTTTGCGTTAAAGAAAGATACTCATAGCCACCTTCCTAATTTGCTAATACCCGATATAGCTGCCCAACACGAATCCCACCCTTTTTCATGTTAATCATGTGGCCAATATCAGCCTCAGACATGAATCTATGCCCACGAAGCAATCCAGTCAACTGAGGATCCAGAAGCGGATGATTGTGTTCATAACAAAAAATAAGAAATAAACCAACGACCACCAGGTTTATCTAAACGAATCTCCATCATTGCACTGCAGTCGCACCTTGTCCCTGGCATGGGTTTCTTCTTACAGTTTCCAATCCCAAAATTATTTTGTGGTCTAAATCCTTCAGGATGACATACAAATTTTTTCAACTTAAGTACGCCCACACGACTCTTCCTAGTCCTGTTCTTCTAGTGAATCAATGTTATACCCTTTATTGAAGCTGTGATCATCAAATATTGGTTCTACATTTGTGTCATCCTCATCCATATACTCCTTGTCAATTTTCTCCTATTTTTCTTCGTCCTGCTCGTACTGGTCATATGATATATGCTTACTGTTAACCTCTTTATGGGAAAATTCTTGACCCATTACTTCCGGAACACCAATACACAATTCAAAATAAGTTTATATATAAACTGCAAAAAATGATAAGAACAAATATTTTTAAAATAGAAACCAAATTTCTTAAATATCATGCACACATTTATGCTTGAACCACCCATGTAAATGAAAGGAAAAATCACTACTCTAACACTTTTTTCTTTCATGAATAGCTCAAGTTTCTTAATAATTTTTCAGGAGAAAAAGAAATTTTAAATCATATTCTGGTTAACTCTTAGAATCTAATCCATGCAAAAAAAGTTTGAGTGGACTATAAATAACTAAATAACTTGCATATAAAGTGGTGAGAAGTGTGTTAAGTACTAATTTTGCTACATATATATGTGAAAAACAAAGTCGAACATATTAAAATGATACTAACAAGTTGATAAAAACCATTTTATTTTTGGAAGAATTGATAATTAGATATTTTAAACAATATAAATGTATGTACGGAAATATAACCCTAAGTCATAGTGAATTTTTTGCTAAAGTCAAGCACCTTATTTTTTGTTTTCATTTGCTTGAATAAACTATATTATAAGAGATATTAAATGAAGACAAAGTGCTAGTGCCACTTCAAGCCCTCACAAGGAACTCTTCCTTCTAACTTCTAACCTTATTTTACTCTCTCTATTTTGTAAGCAATAGAAAAAAAAAAAGACAATAAAGCTTCTTAAACAAAACAAATTTTTCCAATAGGGGAGAGAAGAGAAAAAGGAAGAAAAATAGGAGTAAGAACTAGAACTTTTATTATCAAATGGATCAACTTTATCACCATAGTATGTATGCAAATGCAGTGCTCTTTTATCTATTCTCTATTTCAAGTTCTTTATCAGTTTTAAGTTGCATTTTCAAAAGCATGATGCCCTTTTGATGTCTATCAAATCTATTATTTTCAATTTTTTGTATTGCATATTTATATTTTTGAGCTCATGTTTTTAATGTCTATGTTCTTGCATGTTTCCCTTTAATAGTTCAAAGCTCCATATTTATTTCAGCTCCTTAATATAAAATGTCACATGTTATTTCAAGACTTATACTGATAATTGAATAGCTAAACTAAAATCCAGAATTTACGCATTTTCTTTGGTTTTATGATTGAGTCTTTTCATTATAATATCGTTGTTGTAGCTTTTGGCAATAGCAGTTATAGTATTTGGGATGTGGATGAGCAATCATCATGATGGATGCAGAAAGTCTCTTACTGTTCCTATGATCAGCCTTGGAGCATTCATTTTCTTGATGTCAGCTGATGTTAAGATTAATGCCGGTCTAGAATTTCTCAATATGAAAAGAACTTCTTCATTGCAAGCATAGCCTAGACCGACAAGTAATCCTCCCAATAAAAGTCTAAATAAGAAATTGTCATAATTCAAATCAAATAATCGGGAGTTTTAAAATCCCGGGTCATTCTCCCTAGAAATTGCAATGAAATGCTCATTGTTGGCTATGAGAGAATGGGGGTTTGATGACAAGAGACAAGTAATGTAAATAGCAAGGAATGAAAGAAACAAACAATAACTAAATATCAAAGGGAATCAAACTCAAGGCAATTAATCAAAAGAAAGGAAAATTCAAGTGGTAAGATACCTCTTGGTAAGGATTGAGAGTTAAGGTTACTTATCTTAGTCATTGACTATAAACATAGATGATTATGAAGAGTTAATCCTACTTAATCAAGTCTAACATCAAAGATAAGTCAAATAGGTATAATTGTTCTCAATCTACAAGTCCTAGCCAACTCACTAATTAGCTTAGTGAAAGACTAGCTTTGGTGGAAACTAAATCAACTAACTACTCTAATATATCAATCAAGAATGGACATCAATGACACAAGGTCACCAAAGTCCTCAATTCTAAGCCAAGAGTGTGGAAAACTACACCAAAACTAAGCCAAACATGTTATCAAACACTTGGTGTGCATGAAAATAAAAGCATATTAAATTACAATAAAAATAAAATCTAAAGCTACCAAATGCAAAATAACAATAATAACAACTCAATTGAATAATAATAAACAAAGAAATATCAAATTGCATTAAATGAAAATTAAAATTAACAAGAGTGTTCATAAACTAAAAAGTGACATAAAAGAGAAATTAACAAGTAAAACTAAGAGGGCAAAGATGTAACAACAAGAAATTGTAAGGAAAACTAAATCAAGACAAGAAATAAAACCTAAATCTAAGAGAAATTAACCTAATCTACCATAATTCTAGAGAGAAGAGAGAGCTTATCTCTTTAAAATATAACCTAAAGAATGTTTCTAAACTAACCCTAATTGCTCCCCCTTTGTTCTCTCTTGAATTAGGCTTCAAATAGCTTCAGAAATGAGTTAGAATAGGCTTTGGAAGCCCAGAATTCGCCCCCAGCATATTGCATTAAATGAAGTCATGTGCTGAGTGTCATGCATATACGTTGCTTGACAAAATTTCCTCTCACGCGTACGCGTGAGGCACGTGCACACGTAATAATGAATTCTCCAAATCTTCATTCCTTCATGAATTCTCTACTTTGCATGCTTTTTCCTCACTTCTTCAGTACATAATTGCCTTACAAGCCTGAAATCACTCAACGAACAAATTAAGGCATCAAATGAAATTAAAGTGAATACAAATTAGGAATTTTAAGGCCTAAAAAGCATGTTTTTACTTTTAAGCACAATTTATGAAGAAATCATGAAACTATGCTATTTCAATGAATAAATGTGAGAAATGTAAAATTCGATTAATTAATGGCTAACTAACTCATAAATTAAAATATATTCTAAAAAGTGAGAAATGAGGTTTTCATGGTTTAATGTGGTAGAGAAATTTAAAACGAGAATTTCGACACCAATATTAAAGAACGGGCCAAACCGGACCAACCAAACCCGAGTTGGGCCCAAGGCCCAGCCAAGCTTCATTTAATTAAAGAAGCTCAGCTCTCTCTCCTTCCAAGAACAAGCACACATGCTGAAATTAGAAAGGGGGAAGGAGGAGATGTTCCAAACCCTTGTTCAAAATTCAATTGATCATAACTTTTGATCTGGAGCTCCGATTGACTTACCGTTTGCGGCCACGCGACCTTGGCGTCGAGCTCTACAAAACCCATACAATCAATCTTGAGGTAAGCCACAATTTTCTCTTCGAATTCTCAGCCCTTGATTTCGAGTTTATTGGGCACAATGTTGAAATTTGTGAGCTCCTTCGTGTTATAGGATCAAATTAGCTTGAGGAGAAGGCGTGTTCTTGCCTCCTTGGTCCTTGGGTGAGGTAAGGGATCTCAAACCCTAGCAAAATTCTGATTTTTAAGGTATTGGGTGTTGAGTTATTGTGTTTTGGTGTTATATTGTGGTTTAGGCCTTGTATATGTGAGTATTTGAGGTTGATTGGTTATTTTGAAAAGCTTTGGAGTGGAGAACCAAGCTTGGAAATATATTGGTAAAGCCTAGAGATATTGAAATGTAATGTGGTTATGAAAACGTAGGCTAGTGGAGAACCAAGGTATGGTTTCGGTTTCCTGTATCTAAAATGTAATGTGGTTATGAAAATGTAGGCTAGTGGCCCTAGGATAAGATTTTTGAGCTATTAATGTGGTTGATGGATGATATAAGTTGTGTTATTATGTGTGAATTTAGTGAATTGTGACATGTTTATGTATTTGATGAATGTATGGATAGTGGTTGGGTGATTGTGAGTGATGATAATTGTTGGCAAAGCATGTGGGGTTGTATGTGATATGGGTTGACATGTTGAATTGATGAGAATGTGGAAGCTCTTGTTGATGAGCATGGTTGGAGTGTGATATTGATATATGTGATGATAAGGTGATTGATGAATTTTGAATGTTGATTGGAAATTTTGATATGCAATGTTGATTATGATGTGAGATTTGTTGAATTGAGAATTGGTTAAATATGGTGGAATTGGTGGGTTGATGATTGAAAGAGATTTGAAAATAATTTATAATTGGAATGGTTGAATTCTTGGTTGATCTTGTATGGATTGATAAGTGTATGTTTTAAAAATGGGGAGTTTATGAGTTTTGGTAATAATGGAATTTAATGAACTTCAACAGATCATATCTCGAGCTATCGTTTTCGAAATTTGATGATTTTTATATCAATTGAAAGATAATTTCACAAGCTTTAAAATGGTTTAAATTTAGAAGAAATCAAGATTTTGTGAAAGGAGATATTATCATTGGAAGTTTACGCCAAAAATCTGAATTCTGTAACTTCTGCAGAATTTGTGATTTCTGGTTTGTGTGCACACGTACACCCCACAGGATTTTGAACCTGTGCGCACGCACAGACTTGTGTGTACACATACGCGGGGGGCAAGGCTACTGATAGGAGTGATAGCACGCCCTGTGCGTACACACAACCAACGAAGGATTGCGATCTGTGCATACGCACAGACCTGTGCGCATGCACACGTTGGGAATGTCAATCTGGTGATGGCGCTAGCACACCTTGTGCGCGCACTCAACCTTGGAAATTTAACTTTCTGTCGTACGCAAAAGCCTGTGCACATGCACACTTTATGAAAATGCTTATGAGCATGTGTAAGATCCAATACTTTTGAAAAACCCTATTTTGAACTAATCTCGAATCATATATTTATTTACAGTTTTATTTTCAGGAAATCAGTTTATTGAAAATAATTTGAGGCAATTTTGATTAATTGGATTTGAAATAAATTAAGATTTTAGCCAAACTCTATAATTGTGGATTATTTTACTATTTACAATTTAAAGTTTTAGAAATTCAAAAATTGAGGTTTGGCTATTCAAAATTAGAGTTTTATCTAATTTTACAATTATTGAGTTATTTTATATATTTAAATTGTAAAGTTGGTAGTTGTGAAATAATAAAGATTTCATATGATTTGGATTAAATAAATAATATTTTAAATATTAATACTGCTATTTTAGAAAATGAAGAAATTATGTATATTATTTCTAATTGTTTGATTTGGACATTTTATTGAAAATAACTTGTAAAAGTGATGAACAAATAGTATTTTTGTACACTAGTATTGTTGGATTAAAATCTATTTCTAATTACTACACTATCCCTACTTTTATTTGAAATTACAAAACTAACCCTATTACCCTAATTTTATTAAAAATTACCAAAATTACCCCTAACCCTAGTTTCAAAAGAAAAATGAAACCCTAGCCTTCCCCAACCCTTCTCAGCACCGCCTTACCCTCATCAAACAACACACACACACACACACACACACACACACAGTTTTCTCTATCGTGTAAGAGAGGAAAAGAGGCAGAAAGGGAAAAACGGAACCAAGGAAGAGGAAAAGAGGAGGGGACCGCGTCTGAGCCACCGTGTGGGAGCAGAACTCTTGCGGAGGGAGCTACCGCTCAGCTGGTCGCCGCTGTTCATCCTCACCGCTAGCCGCTGCGATGTCTCCACCGAGCCACCGAACCTGTCACACGTCGCCGCCACCATTGTTAACCGAAGAAGAAGGAGAGATCGGGGAGAGATGGGAACGTCGCGCGTCTCCATCGAGCCACCGAACCTGTCACGCGTCCCCGCCGCCATTGCTAACCGAAGAAGAAGGAGAGATCGGGGAGAGAGGGGAACGTTGCGCCGGCGTGCTGGTTTCCACCGCTGCCATCGTGTGTCGCCGCTGTGACGCATGTAGATCGCCACCGCCACCGTGCTCTTGCACCGTCGCTCTCGCCGTAAGTCCCGTCACCCTGCTGCAGCTGTCTCGCATCGTCGCCCTCGCCACGAAGCCAGTGCCACTGCCGCCATCGATGGAAGCTGCCACCGTCACTGGGAGGAACCAAACCAGGAAAGGGGTGGCTGTCGATGCTATCGCAGAGGGGGAGGAAGGGCCGTGTATGAGGAAGGGACGCAACAGCGGAGGAGCCGTTCTTCTGCCACTACCAGAATTCCTCTGCCGCCACCGGAATTCCTGGTTACCGCCAGTTCTTCTGATGCTATCATTGGAGCTGCCGTGCCGTCACTGTCACTGCCAGAGATGGGAGCTGTGTCTCTATGATTCTGGCCGCCAGAAAACGCCACTATTTTCGTCGAAAAATTCTGCCGGTAAGGGTTTTGAAATTGGTTTTCATTCGTTTAAGATTCTAGAAAACCTTATTGTCTCTGTATGTGGGTTTCAGTCACTATCGCCAGAGTCTGGTCGCCACTGCCATCGAACCGGCTCGGAGACCGCCGCTATTTCGGTTCAGTCGTTCTTCCTTAGTTTCAGTAAGTAAATTCCATTTCAAAAACTCCTGCTTTAGTGTTCGGTTATGTTTGGTTAAAGACCTTAAGGTTTGGTAACGTAGGTTGGATTCTGATGATTGCGTGTCACATAAGTGTTGCTGTGACTGCTGTGTCGTTTCTTTTATTTCAGTAAGTGTCTCTATCTCGGAACCCTCGCCTTTAGTTTTCAGTTATGAGTTTTGAGATTTTTCGCGATATTGATGTATTAGGAATTAGTATCCGAGCTTATATGTGGAGTTGAGGGTGTTTCTGCCATTGAGAAAAATAAGTGGAGTTGGGACTTTGGTTGTTGAATTCGGGTTGAGGCAGAAAAGACTCTATGACGCGTTTTGGTTATGGTTATGCGTTTGAGGTAGGGGCTTTTTGTACAAACTGATTTATTTTAAATTGAAAATTGTTATAAATAGATATGATGTGCGAAACACATTTCTGGTGATTATGTGAGTCTTATGAATTGCCTGATTTTGTCCTGAATGAATTTGGTTGCCTGTTTGATTGAGATAATGTCTGATTTGATAAATTGGAGATTACTGGATTTGGTTGAATTGAATTGATTTTTGATAATCTGAAAGTTTGAGTTTTTGTTTTATTGGAAACTAATTTGGTATTGAACCTATTGGAAAGAGTTGAGGATTGGTTTTGTTGGGACTCGGAAAGGGTGGCAAAGTCCAAATTTTAGGGGAGATGCTGCCGAAATTTCTATAAAATCTGAGATTTTGATTGAAACGTTATTTTGAAAATAATGAATTATGTTTTGATTTAAATGTTTGATAATTCAATTGTGTTTGACCTTGCCTTATTAAGAAAATTATTATATTTTGGATGTAATTATTAAGAAAGAAATTATGTTTTAAAAATCAATTTAAATATGAAAATTTTTATGTTTTGGAAATGGATTAAGTAAACAAATTTGGAGGAGACTTAATGGATTTTAAAAGAAACCTGGATTTCAATTAACTAATTTCACTTTACGACATTTTAGGCAAAGTTTGAAGTAGTCTCTAGAATTTGATTTAGTGAAGTTGAAACAATGTTCTGAGCCTTTGAAAACAGATTTAAGAATGAAATTAAAGTTTGGTTTTTGATTCAAATGGTTTGGCTTTGGTTTAAGTTAGTTGGTTTTGAAATTGGTTCGGAATATTTTGATACATGACTTGGTTTTGGTTTAAATTCTATTTTATTTATTCGAATGAAGAAATTAAGGTTTCGGAGGTTTTCAATGAATTTAAGAAAATGAATTAGGTTATTCTCCCCTGAAGTTTGAGTCCTCACTGAGGAATTTTACGACCAAATCTTGATTCACAAATGAATGATTTTGAGTCTTTCAAAAGAGATTTTGGATTTGGCATGGTCTTGTAATTGTTTGAAAGTGTTGGAAAGATGTGAAAAGTGGCTCCGTTTTGAAAAGTGATTCTTGACAAGATGTGAATTGAATACGATTGTTATTTAAAAGTAAATGGGCCAAGAATGATTTCGAAGTAAGATATTGAGCCTAATTGAGGTGTTGAAAATGTTTTCTGAAAAACCACTGGACTACTGTTAGATTATCAAACGCTATGCGCCCGAAACAAGCAGCAATCTGGTGTTTAAATGCCAGGATTGCACCCTGAGGAAAGCTGGCGTTTAACGCCAGCAACAAGTATCAGGCTGGCGTTAAACGCCAGAAGCATGCTACATTTGGGCGTTAAATGCCAGGATTACATGCAGAGGGCGTTTTACACGCCTAATTGGTGCAGGGATGATAAATCCTTGACACCTCATGGTCTGTGAATCCCACAGGATCACTCCAGGATCTGTGGACCCCACAGGATCCCCACCTACCTCAACCTCACTTCTCTCTTCTTCACACAATCTAATAACACTATATCACCTCAATCTATCTTCTCCATTACCCCTTCACCAATCAAATCCACCCACTCTTCCCCATAAACCCCACCTACCCTCAAATTCAAAATTTCTTTCCCACCCAAACCCACCCTACATGACCGAACCATAAACCTCTCTCCCTCTCCCCCATATCTTCTTCTTCTTCTTCTATTCTTTTTTCCTTTGCTCGAGGATGAGCAACATTCTAAGTTTGGTGTGGTAAAAGCATAGCTTTTTTTGTTTTTACATAACCATCTATGGCACCTAAGGCCGGAGAAACCTCTAGAAAGAGGAAAGGAAAGACAAAAGCTTCCACCTTCGAGTCATGGAAGATGGAGAGATTCATCTCAAGGGTCCATAGCTCAGTAGTAGAGCATTTGACTGCACATCAAGAGAGCCCACACATGGACCTCAACAAGAGCATGAGGAATTTCCTCATCAAGAAATCCCTGAGATACCTCAGGGGATACATTTTTCTCCACACAATTATTGGGAGCAACTAAGGATAGGAGCACCAAAATCACTAGGGATCAAGCAACAGAGGTAAGGAAGAGACATAGAGGAGCTCAAGGACATCATTGGTCCTTCAAGAAAAAGGCGCCACCATCACTAAGGTGGACTCATTCCTTAACTTCCTTGTTCTTATCTCTCTGTTTTTCGATCTTATGCTTCATGTTTGTCTATGTTTGTGTCTCTATTACATGATCATTAGTGTCTAGTGTCTTTGTCTTAAGGCTATGAATAATTCCATGAATCATTCACCTCTCTTAAATGAAAAAATGTTTCTAATACAAAAGAACAAGAAGCACATGAGTTTCGAATTCAACCTTGAATTTAGTTTAATTATATTGATGTGGTGACAATACTTTTTGTTTTCTGAATGAATGCATGAACAGTGCATATTTTTGATTTTGTTGTTTATGAATGTTAAAATTGTTGGCTCTTGAAAGAATGATGAAAAAGAGAAATGTTATTGATAATCTGAAAAATCATAAAATTGATTCTTGAAGCAAGAAAAAGCAGTGAAAAACAAAGCTTGAGAAAAAAAAGTGGCGAAAAAAATATATAAAAGAAAAAAGAAAAAGCAAGCAGAAAAAGCCAATAGCCCTTAAAACCAAAAGGCAAGGGTAAAAAGGATCCATGGCTTTGAGCATCAATGGATAGGAGGGCCCAAGGAAATAAAATCCAGGCCTAAGCGCCTAAATCAAGCTGTCCTTAACCATGTGCTTGTGGCATGCAGGTCCAAGTGAAAAGCTTGAGACTGAGTGGTTAAAGTTATGATCCAAAGCAAAAAGAGTGTGCTTAAGAGCTCTGGACATCTCTAACTGGGGGCTTTAGCAAAGGTTAGTCACAATCTGAAAAGGTTCACCCAGTCATGTGTCTGTGACATTTATGTATCCAGTGGTAATACTGGAAAACAAAGTGCTTAGCGCCACGGCCAAGGCTCATAAAAGTAGCTGTGTTCAAGAATCAACATATTTAACTAGGAGAATTAATAAAACTATCTGAACTCTGAGTTCCTATAGATGCCAATCATTCTGAACTTCAAAGGAAAAAGTGAGATGCCAAAACTATTTAGAAGCAAAAAGCTACAAGTCCTGCTCATCTAATTAGAACTAATATTCATTGATAGTTTGAGATTTATAGTATATCCTCTTTTTTTTATCCTATTTGATTTTCAGTTGCTTGGGGACAAGCAACAATTTAAGTTTGGTGTTGTGATGAGCGGATAATTTATACGCTTTTTGGAATTGTTTTTAGGTAGTTTTTAGTAGGATCTAGCTACTTTTAGGGATGTTTTCATTAGTTTTTATGCAAATTTCACATTTCTGGACTTTACTATGAGTTTGTGTGTTTTTCTGTGATTTCAGGTATTTTTTTGCTGAAATTGAGGGACCTGAGCAAAAGTTTGATAGGAGGCTGACAAAGGACTGCTGATGCTGTTGGATTCTGACCTCCCTGCACTCGAGATAGATTTTCTGGAGCTAGAGAACTCTAAATTGCGCGCTCTCAATGGCTTTGGAAAGTAGACATCCAGGGCTTTCCAGAAATATATAATGGTCCATACTTTGTTCTAGTTTAGATGATACAAACTGGCGTTCAACACCAGCTCCATGCTGCATTCTGGAGTAAAACGCCAGAAACACGTCACGAACTAGAGTTAAATGCCAAAAACATGTTACAACTTGGCGTTTAACTCCAAGAGAAGCCTCTGCATGTGTAAAGCTCAAGCTCAGCCCAAGCACACACCAAGTGGGCCCCGGAAGTGGATTTCTGCACTTAGACTTATTTCTGTAAACCCTAGTAGCTAGTTTAATATAAATAGAACTTTTTACTATTGTACACAGGGTCCTTTTCCCTATTTTCGAATTCATATCACATTTTGGGGGCTGCCTGTTTGGCCATTCCTGGACCATCACTTATGTATTTTCAACGGTGGAGTTTCTACACACCATAGATTAAGGTGTGGAGCTCTGCTGTACCTCGAGAATTAATGCAATTACTATTATTCTTCTATTCAATTCAAGCTTATTCTTGTTCTAAGATATCATTCGTACTTCAACTTGATGGATGTGATGATCTGTGACACTCACCATCATCCGTCCTTATGAACATGTGCCTGACAACCACCTCCGTTCTACCTAAGATTGAATGAATATCTCTTGGATTCCTTAATCAGAATCTTCGCGGTATAAGCTAGAACCCTTTGGCGGCCATTCTTGAGAATCCGAAAAGTCTAAACCTTGTCTGTGGTATTCTGAGTAGGATTCAGGGATTGAATGACTGTGACGAGCTTCAAACTCGCGATTGTTGGGCATAGTGACAGACGCAAAAGAATTAATGGATTCTATTCCGACATGATCGAGAACCGACAGATGATTAGCCGTGCTGTGACAGAGCATTTGGACCATTTTCACTGAGAGGATGGGATGTAGCCATTGACAACAGTGATGCCTACATACAGCTTGCCATGGAAAGGAGTATGAAGGATTGAAGGGAGGCAGTAGGAAAGCAGAGATTCAACAGGGACATAGCATCTCCATACACTTATCTGAAATTCCCACCAATGATTTACATAAATAACTCTATCTTTATTTTATGCTTTATTTATTATTATTTTCAAAAACCATTATAATCATTTGAATTAGCCTAACTGAGATTTACAAGATGACTATAGCTTGCTTCATACCAACAATCTCCGTGGAATCGACCCTTACTCACGTAAGGTTTATTAGTTGGACGACCCAGTGCGCTTGCTGGTTAGTTGTGCGAAGTTGTGAGGAATGTGAGTGAACCATAGTAGTGTGCACCAAGTTTTTGGAGCCATTACTAAAAATTATTCGAGTTATGAAAAGAGTAAATCACAATTTTGCCTATCAAGTTTTTGGCGCCGTTGCCGGGGATTGTTCGAGTTTGGAAAACTGACGGTTCATCTTGTTGCTCAGATTAGGTAATTTTCTTTTCAAAAGGTTTTCAAAAATCTTTCAAAATTTTTTCTCTTTTTTGTTTTTCCAAAATTTATTTTCGAAAAAAAATTTTACAAAAAAATTAATAAAATCATAAAAATAAAAAATATTTTGTGTTTCTTGTTTGAGTCTAGTGTCAATTTTTAAGTTTGGTGTCAATTGTATGTTTTTAAAACTTTTGCATGTTTCGAAAATTCATGCATGTGTTCTTCATGATCTTCAAGTTGTTCTTGATAAGTCTTCTTGTTTGATCTTTATATTTTCTTGTTTTGTATCTTTTGTTATTTTTCATGTGCATTTTTGCATTCATAGTGTCTAAGCATTAAAAATTTCTAAGTTTGGTGTATTGCATGTTTTTCTTTTCTTGAAAATTTTCAAAAATAAATCTTGATGTTCATCTTGATCTTCAAAGTGTTCTTGGTGTTCATCTTGACATTCATAGTGTTCTTGCATACATTAAGTGTTTTGATCCAAAATTTTCATGTTTTGGGTCACATTTGTGTTTTTCTCTCTCCTCACTAAAAATTTAAAAATAAAAAAATATCTTCTCCTTATTTTACTCAAAAATTCGAAAATTTGAGTTGACTTAGTCAAAAATTTTTAAAACTTAGCTATTTCTTATAAGTCAAGTCAAATTTTCAATTTTAAAAATCCTATCTTTTCAAAATCTTTTTCAAAAATCAAATCTTTTTCATTTTTTTTATTTTCAAATTTTTTTTTAAATTTTATTTTCAAAATCTTTTTCTTATGTTTATTTCAAAATTTCGAAAACTTTACTAACAATTAATGTGATTGATTCAAAAATTTGAAGTTGTTACTTTCTTGTTAAGAAAGGTTCAATCTTTAAATTCTAGAGTCATATCTTTTAGTTTCTTGTTAATCAAGTAATCAATTTTAATTTTAAAAATCAAATATTTTCCAAAATATCTTTTTCAATCATATCTTTTCAAAATATCTTTTTCAAATCATATCTTTTTTAAAATTGATTTCAAAAATCTTTTCTAACTTCTTATCTTTTCAAAATTGATTTTCAAATCTTTTTCAACTAATTAATTTAATTTTTGTTTGTTTCTTATCTTTTTCAAAACCACCTAACTACTTTCCTCTCTCTAATTTTCTAAAATTACCTCCCTCTTTTTCAAAATTCTTTTAATTAACTGATTGTTTCAAATTTTAATTTTAATTTTAATTCTTCTCTTAATTTTCGAAAATCACTAACCCTTTTTTTCAAAATTAATTTTTGAAATTCTCTCTCTCTCATCTCTTTCTATTTATTTATTCATTTACTAACACTTCTCTTCATGATAAAATTCAAACCCCCTCTTCCTCTCTGAGTTTGAATTTTCCTTTTTTTCTTCTTCTATTCTTTTCTTCTTCTACTAACATAAAGGAATCTATCTACTGTGGTAAAGAGGATCCCTATTATTATTTTCTGTTCCCTTCTTTTTTCATATGAGCAGGAGCAAGGACAAGAATATTCTTGTTGAAGCAGATCCTGAACTTGAAAGGACTCTGAAGAGGAAACTAAGAGAAGCTAAATTATAACAATCCAGAGACAACCTTACAGAAATTTTCAAAAAGGAAGAGGAGATGGCAGCCGAAAATAATAATGCAAGGAGGATGCTTGGTGCTTATACTACACCTACTTCCAAATTTGATGGAAGAAGCATCTCAATCCCTTCCATTGGAGCAAATAATTTTGAGCTGAAGCCTCAACTAGTTGCTCTAATGCAATAGAACTGCAAGTTTCATGGACTTCCATCAGAAGATCCCTATCAGTTTTTAACTGAGTTCTTGCTGATCTGTGAGACTGTTAAGACTAATGGAGTAGATCCTGAAGTCTACAGGCTCATGCTTTTCCCTTTTGCTGTAAGAGACAAAGCTAGAACATGGTTGGATTCACAACCTAAAGATAGCATGGACTCCTGGGATAAGCTGGTCACGGCCTTCTTGGCTAAGTTCTTTCCTCCTCAAAAGTTGAGCAAGCTTAGAGTGGATGTTCAGACCTTCAAACAAAAAGATGGTGAATCCCTCTATGAAGCTTGGGAAAGATACAAGCAGATGACCAAAAGATGTCCTTCTGACATGTTTTTAGAATGGACCATGATAGATATATTCTATTATGGTCTATCTGAGTTCTCTAAGATGTCACTGGACCATTCTACAGGTGGATCCATTCACCTAAAGAAAACGCCTGCAGAAGCTCAAGAACTCAATGACATGGTTACAAATAACCAATTCATGAACACTTCTGAGAGGAATCCTGTGAGTAATGGACGCCTCAGAGGAAGGGAGTTCTTGAAATTGATGCTCTGAATGCCATATTGGCTCAGATCAAAATGTTGACTCAGCAAGTCAACATGATTTCTCAAAGTCTGAATGGATGGCAAAATGCATCCAACAGTACTAAAGAGGCATCTTCTGAAGAAGAAGCTTATGATCATGAGAACCCTGCAATGGCAGAGGTAAATTACATGGGTGAACCTTATGGAAACACCTATAATTCCTCATGGAGAAATCATCCAAATTTCTCATGGAAGGATCAACAAAAGCCTCAACAAGGCTTTAATAATGGTTGATGAAACAGGCTTAGCAATAGCGAGCCTTCTCCATCATCTTCTCAGCAACAGACAGAAAATTCTGAGCAGAGTCCCTCTAGCTTAGCAAACATAGTCTCTAATCTGTCTAAGGCCACTTTAAGTTTCATGAGTGAAACAAGGTCCTCCATTAGAAATTTGGAGGCACAAGTGGGCTAGCTGAGTAAGAAAATCACTGAAACTCCTCCTAGTACTCTCCCAAGCAATACAGAAGAGAATCCAAAAAGAGAGTGCAAGGCCATTGATATAATCAACATGGCCGAACCTAGAGAGGAAGGGGAGGACGTGAATCTCAATGAGGTAGACCTCATGGGATGTCTCCTAGATAAGAAAGAGTTCCCTATTGAGGATCTAAAGGAATCTGAGGCTCATATAGAGATCATAGAGATTCTATTGAACCTCCTTTTACCATTCATGAGCTCTGAGAACTATTCTTCCTCTGAAGAGGATGAAGATGTAACTGCAGAGCAAGTTGCTCAATATTTAGGAGCCATCATAAAGCTGAATGCCAAGTTGTTTGGTAATGAGACTTGGAAAGGTGAACCTCCCTTGCTCATTAGTGAACTAGATACATGGGTTCAGCAAGCTCTACCTCAAAAGAAACAAGATCCTGGTAAGTTCTTAATACCCTGTACCATATGCACCATGACCTTTGAGAAGGCCCTGTGTGACCTGGGGTCATGTATAAATCTTATGCCACTCTCTATAATGAAGAAGCTGGGGATCTTTGAGGTATAGCCTGCCACAATCTCATTAGAGATGGAAGACAAGTCAATAAAACAAGCTTATGGATTGGTAGAAGACGTGCTAGTGAAGGTTAAAGGCCTTTACATCCCTGCTGATTTCATAATCCTAGACACTGGGAAGGAGGAGGATGAATGCATCATCCTTGGAAGACCCTTCCTAGCCACAGCAGGAGCTGTGATTGATGTTGACAGAGGTGAACTAGTCCTTCAATTGAATGGAGACTACCTTGTGTTTAAAGCTCAAGGTTATCCTTCTGTAAACATGGAGAAGAAGCATGAAAAGCTTCTCTCAATACAGAGTTAAACAAAGCCCCCACAGTCAAACTCTAAGTTTGGTGTTGGGAGGCCACAACCAAACTCTAAGTTTGGTGTTGAACCCCTACATTCAAACTCTAAGTTTGGTGTTGGAAGGTCCCAACAATGCTCTAATAATCTGTGAAGCTCCATGAGAGCTCACTATCAAGCTATTGACATTAAAGAAGCGCTTATTGGGAGGCAATCCAATTTTTATTTATCTATATTTCTATTGTTCTTTTATGTTTTATTAAGTTTATGATCATGAGGAATCACAAAACAATTGCAAAAATTAAAAACAGAATCAAAAATAGTAGAAGAAAAAGCACACCCTAGAGGAAGAGCTTACTGGCATTTAAACACCATTAAAGAGAATCTGGCTGACGTTCAACGCCAGAACAGAGCATGAATCTGGCATTGAACGCCAAAAACAAGCAGCAATCTGGTGTTTAAACACTAGGATTGCACCCTGAGGAAAGCTGGCGTTTAACGCCAACAACAAGTATCAGGCTGGCGTTAAACACCATAAACATGCTACATTTGGGCGTTTAACGCCAGAAACAAGCTTTAGTCTGGCGTTAAACGCCAGGATTGCATGCAGAGGGCGTTTTACACACCTAATTGGTGCAGGGATGATAAATCCTTGACACCTCAGGGTCTGTGAACCCCACAGGATCACCTCAGGATTTGTGGACCCTACAAAATTCCCACCTACCTCAACCACACTTCTCTCTTCTTCACACAATCCAATAACACTATATCACCTCAATCTCTCTTCTCCATTACCCTTTCACCAATCACATCCACCCACTCTTCCCCATAAACCCCACCTACCTTCAAATTCAAAATTTCTTTCCCACCCAAACCCACCCTACATGACCGAACCATAAACCTCTCTCCCTCTCCCCCATATCTTCTTCTTCTTCTTCTATTCTTTCTTCCTTTGCTCGAGGGTGAGCAACATTCTAAGTTTGGTGTGGTAAAAGCATAGCTTTTTTTTTTGTTTTTCCATTACCATCTGTGGCACCTAAGGCCGGAGAAACCTCTAGAAAGAGGAAAGGAAAGACAAAAGCTTCCACCTCCGAGTCATGGAAGATGGAGAGATTCATCTCAAGGGTCTATAGCTCAGTAGTAGAGCATTTGACTGCACATCAAGAGAGCCCAAACATGGACCTCAACAAGAGCATGAGGAATTCTCTCATCAAGAAATCCCTGAAATAACTCAGGGGATACATTTTCCTCCACACAATTATTGGGAGCAACTAAGGATAGGAGCACCAAAATCACTAGGGATCAAGCAACAGAGGTAAGGAAGAGACATAGAGGAGCTCAAGGACATCATTGGTCCTTCAAGAAAAAGGCGCCACCATCACTAAGGTGGACTCATTCCTTAACTTCCTTGTTCTTATCTCTCTGTTTTTTGATCTTATGCTTCATGTTTATCTATGTTTGTGTCTCTATTACATGATCGTTAGTGTCTAGTGTCTTTGTCTTAAGGCTATAAATAATTCCATGAATCATTCACCTCTCTTAAATGAAAAAATGTTTCTAATACAAAAGAACAAGAAGTACATGAGTTTCGAATTCAACCTTGAATTTAGTTTAATTATATTGATGTGGTGACAATACTTTTTGTTTTCTGAATGAATGCGTGAACAGTGCATATTTTTTATCTTGTTGTTTATGAATGTTAAAATTATTGGCTCTTGAAAGAATGATGAAAAAGAGAAATGTTATTGATAATCTGAAAAATCATAAAATTGATTCTTGAAGCAAGAAAAAGCAGTGAAAAACTAAGCTTGCGAAAAAAAAGTGGCGAAAAAATATATAAAAAAAAGAAAAAGCAAACAGAAAAAGCCAATAGCCCTTAAAACCAAAAGGCAAGGGTAAAAAGGATCCAAGGCTTTGAGCATCAATGGATAGGAGGGCCCAAGGAAATAAAATCCAGGCCTAAGCGGCTAAATCAAGCTGTCCCTAACCATGTGCTTGTGGCATGCAGGTCCAAGTGAAAAGCTTGAGACTGAGTGGTTAAAGTTATGATCCAAAGCAAAAAGAGTGTGCTTAAGAGCTCTGGACATTCTAACTGGGGCTTTAGCAAAGCTTAGTCACAATCTGAAAAGGTTCACCTAGTCATGTCTCTGTGGCATTTATGTATTCGGTGGTAATACTAGAAAACAAAGTGCTTAGGGCGACGGCCAAGACTCATAAAAGTAGCTGTATTCAAGAATCAACATACTTAACTAGGAGAATTAATAACACTATCTGAACTCTGAGTTCCTATAGATGCCAATCATTCTGAACTTGAAAGGAAAAAGTGAGATGCCAAAACTGTTCAGAAGCAAAAAGCTACAAGTCCCGCTCATCTAATTAGAACTAATATTCAATGATAGTTTGAGATTTATAGTATATTCTCTTCTTTTTATCCTTTTTTATTTTTAGTTGCTTGGGGACAAGCAACAATTTAAGTTTGGTGTTGTGATGAGCGGATAATTTATACGCTTTTTGGCATTGTTTTTAGGTAGTTTTTAGTAGGATCTAGCAACTTTTAGGGATGTTTTCATTAGTTTTTATGCAAAATTCACATTTCTGGACTTTACTATGAGTTTATGTATTTTTCTGTGATTTCAGGTATTTTCTGGCTAAAATTGAGTGACCTGAGCAAAAGTCTGATAGGAGGCTGACAAAGGATTGCTGATATTGTTGGATTCTGGCCTCCCTGAACTCGAGATGGATTTTCTGGAGCTATAGAACTTCAAATGGAGCGCTCTCAACGGCGTTGGAAAGTAGATGTCCAGGGCTTTCCAGCAATATATAATGGTCCATACTTTGTTCGAGTTTAGATGATGCAAACTGGCATTTAACGCCAGCTCCATGCTGCATTCTGGAGTAAAAAGCCAGAAACACGTCACGAACTAGAGTTAAACGCCAAAATCATGTTAGAACTTGGCGTTTAACTCCAAGAGAAGCCTCTCAACGTGTAAAGCTCAAGCTCAGCCCAAGCACACACCAAGTGGGCCCCGGAAGTGGATTTCTGCACTTAGACTTATTTCTGTAAACCTGATGAGCGAATAATTTATACGCTTTTTGGCATTATTTTTAGGTAGTTTTTAGTAAGTTCAAGCTACTTTTAGGGATGTTTTCATTAGTTTTTATGTTAAATTCACATTTCTGGACTTTACTATGAGTTTGTGTGTTTTTCTGTGATTTCAGGTAATTTCTGGCTGAAATTGAGGGACTTGAGCAAAACTCTGATAGGAGGCTGACAAAGGACTACTGATGCTGTTGGAATCTGACCTCCCTGCACTCGAAATAGATTTTCTGGAGTTACAGAACTCCAAATGGTGAGATCTCAACCGCGTTGAAAAGTAGACATCCAGAGCTTTCCAGCAATATATAATAGTCCATACTTTATTCGGGAATTGACAACGTAAACTGGCGCTCAACGCCAGTTCCATGTTGCTGTCTGCAGTAAAACGCCAGAAACACGTCACGACCCGGAGTTGAACGCCCAAAACACGTTACAACTTGGCGTTCAACTCCAAAAGAAGCCTCAGCTCATGGATAGATCAAGCTCAGCCCAAATACACACCAAGCGGGCCCCGGAAGTGGATTTATGTATCAATTACTTACTCATGTAAACCCTAGTAGCTAGTCTAGTATAAATAGGATAATTTA
>NC_029776.3:32070958-32074549 GCF_000817695.3 Arachis duranensis
GGATTCCGGAATTGAATGACTGTGACGAGCTTCAAACTCCTGAAGGCTGGGCGTTAGTGACAGACGCAAAAGAATCAAGGGATTCTACTCCAACCTGATTGAGAACCGACAGATGATTAGCCGTGCTGTGACAGAGCATTTGGACCGTTTTCACTGAGAGGATGGGATGTAGCCATTGACAACGGTGATGCCTTACATACAGCTTGCCAGAGAAGGGAGTGATAAAATTGGATAAAAGCAGTAGGAAAGCAGAGATTCAGGAGGAGCACAACATCTCCATACGCCTATCTGAAATCCCCATCATTGGATTACATGAGTAACTTTATCTTTATTTTATGTTTATTATTTATTAATTTTCAAAAATCCATAATCAATTACTATCCGCCTGACTGAGATTTACAAGATGACCATAGCTTGCTTCATACCAACAATCTCTGTGGAATCGACCCTTACTCACGTAAGGTTTATTACTTGGACGACCCAGTACACTTGCTGGTTAGTTGAACGGAGTTGTGTCCACACATAGCAAAGAGCCATTATAATTATTCCATACAATAACAAAGAGTACAACATTGATGATCACAATTTCGTCCACCAAGTTTTTGGCACCGTTGCCGGGGATTGTTCGAGTATGTACAACTGATGGTTCATCTCGTTGCTCAGATTAGGTAATTTTATTTTTATTTTCTTTTCAAAAAAGTTTTCAAAAATCTTTCAAAAATTTTTCTTTATTGTCGTTTTCTTAAAATATAATTTTCAAAAAAAAAATCATAAAATCATATAATTTTCGAAAATTCATGCATTCATGGTGTTCTTCATGATCTTCAAGTTGTTCTTGACAAGTCTTCTTGTTTGATCTTGATGTTTTCTTGTTTTGTGTTGTTTGTTGTTTTTCATATGCATTTTTTGTTTGTTAGAGTCCATGCATTAAAGATTTCTAAGTTTGGTGTCTTGCATGTTTTCTTTGCATCAAAAATCTTTCAAAATTATGTTCTTGATGTTCATCATGATCTTCATAGTGTTCTTGGTGTTCATCTTGACATTCATAGTGTTCTTGCATGCATTCTTTGTTTTGATCCATAACGAAAAGAGAAAAACACAAAAATGACGTTTTTAATTTTTCTCTCTCATCATTAAAAATTCAAAAATAAAAAAATATATCTTTCCCTTTTTTCTCTCAAAATTTCGAAAATTTGAAGTTGACTTAGTCAAAAATTTTCAAAATTAGTTGTTTCTTACAAGTCAAGTCAAATTTTCAAATTTTAAAAATCTTATCTTTTCAAAAATCTTTTTTTTTTCAAAAATCATATCTTTTTCATTTTTTCTTTTTTCGAAAATTTTAAAAATATTTTTCAAAATATTTTCAAAATGTCTTCCTTATCTTTATTTCAAAAAATTTTCGAAATTACACTAACAATTAATGTGATTGATTCAAAAATTTGAAGTTTGTTACTTTCTTGTTAAGAAAGGTTCAATCTTTAAATTCTAGAATCATATCTTTTAGTTTCTTGTTAGTTAAGTAATTAATTTTAATTTTAAATATTTAAATATTTTTCATCTTATCTTTTTATCATATCTTTTTCAAAATTTTATCTTTTTCAAAAATTTGATTTCAAAATATCTTATCTAACTTCTTATCTTCTTATCTTTTCAACTTTGTCTTTAATATCTTTTTCAACTAACTATTTGACTTTTTGTTTGTTTCTTATCTTTTTCAAAGCCACCTAACTACTTTTCCCTCTCTAATTTTCGAAAATATCTCATCCCTTTTTCAAAATTCTTTTTAAATTAACTAATTGTTTTAAATCTTAATTTTAATTATATCTTATCTTTAATTTTCGAAAATCATTAACTACTTTTTCAAAATTATTTTCGAATTCTCCCTCTCTTCTCTTCTTCTATTTATTTATTTACTAACACTTCTCTTCACCTCTCTTCATCTCAAATCACTACCCCTACCTATTCATTCTTCTTCACTCCTATTCCCTTTCTTTCTCTACTAACATAAAGGAATCTCTATACTGTGACATAGAGGATTCCTCTCTCTTTTCTTGTTCTCTTCTTCCCTATATGAGCAGGAACAAGGAAAAAGGCATTCTTGTTGAAGCTGATCCTGAACCTGAAAGGACTCTGAAGAGGAAATTAAGAGAAGCTAAAGTACAACAATCCAAAGACAACCTTTTTGAAAATTTCGAACAAGAAAAGGAGATGGCAGCCGAACCCAACAACAATAATGCAAGGAGAATTCTTGGTTACTTCACAAAACCAACGTCCAAATTTGATGGAAGAAGCATCTCCATTTCTGCCATTGGAGCCAACAATTTTGAGCTTAAGCCTCAACTAGTTGTTTTAATGCAACAGAACTGCAAGTTTTATGGACTTCCATCTGAAGATCCTTACCAGTTTTTAACTGAGTTCTTGCAGATTTGTAAGACTGTTAAGACAAATGGAGTAGATCCTGAAGTCTACAGGCTCATGCTTTTCCCTTTTGCTGTAAGAGACAAAGCTAGAACATGGTTGGACTCACAACCTAAAGATAGCCTGGACTCCTGGGATAAGCTGGTCATGGCCTTCTTGGATAAATTCTTTCCTCCTCAAAAGCTGAGCAAGCTAAGAGTGGATGTTCAGACCTTCAAGCAAAAAGATGGTGAATCCCTCTATGAAGCTTGGGAAAGATACAAGCAGATGACCAAAAAGTGTCCTTCTGACATGTTTTCAGAATGGACCATATTAGATATATTCTATCATGGTCTATCTGAATTTTTCAAGATGTCATTGGACCATTCTGCAGGTGGATCGATTCACCTAAAGAAAACGCCTGAAGAGGCTCAAGAACTTATTGACATGGTTGGGCAAAATGCATCTAACAGTACTAAAGAGGCAGCTTCTGAAGAAGCTTATGATCCTGAGAACCCTGCAATGGCAGAGGTTAATTACATGGGTGAACCTTATGGAAACACCTATAACTCATCATGGAGAAATCATCCAAATTTCTCATGGAAGGATCAACAAAAGCCTCAACAAGGCTTTAACAATGGTGGAAGAAATAGGCTCAGTAATAACAAGCCTTTTCCATCATCTTCTCAGCAACAGACAGAAAATTCTGAACAGAACCCCTCTAATTTAGCAAACTTAGTCTCTGATCTGTCAAAAGCCACTTTAAGTTTCATGAGTGAAACAAGGTCCTCCATTAGAAATCTGGCCACTTTCAGTTTCATGAGTGAAACAAGATCCTCCATTAGAAATCTGGAGGCACAAGTGGGCCAGATGAGTAAGAAAGTCATTGAAACTCCTCCCAGTATTCTCCCAAGCAATACAGAAGAGAATCCAAAAGGAGATTGCAAGGCCATTGAAGTAATCAATATGGCCGAATTCACAAGGGAGGAGAAGGACGAAATTCCTAGTGAGAAAGACCTCCTGGGACGTCTCTCAAACAAGAAGGAGTTCCCCATTGAGGACCTAAAGGAATCTGAGGCTCATATAGAGACCATAGAGATTCCACTAAATCTCCTTCTGCCATTCATGAGCTCTGAAAACTATTCCTCCTCAGAAGAGGATGAAGATGTAACTGGAGAGCAAGTTGCTCAATAT
>NC_029776.3:32074859-32075660 GCF_000817695.3 Arachis duranensis
TAATTGGCAGACAAGTCAGTAAGACAAGCTTATGGATTAGTAGAGGACGTGTTAGTAAAGGTTGAAGGCCTTTACATCCTTGCTGATTTCATAATCTTAGACACTAGGAAGGAAGAAGATGAATGCATCATCCTTGGAAGGCCCTTCCTAGCCATAGCAGAAGCTGTGATTGATGTTAGCAGAGGAGAATTATTCCTTCAATTGAATGGGGACTACCTTATGTTTAAAGCTTAAGGACCTTCCTCTGCAACCATGGAGAGGAAGCATGAAAAGCTTCTCTCAGTACAGAGTCAAAAAGAGCCCCCACAGTCAAACTCTAAGTTTGGTGTTGGGAGGCCACAACCAAACTCTAAGTTTGGTGTTGAGAAGCCCCCTCATTCAAACACTAAGTTTGGTGTTGGGAGGCCCTCATCATGCTCTGAATATCTGTGAGGCTCCATGAGAGCCCACTGTCAAGCTAATGACACTAAAGAAGCGCTTGTTGGGAGGTAACCCAATTTTTATATATCTAATTTTAATTTTATTTTATTGTTATTTTGTGTTTTATTAGGTTCATGATCATGTGGAGTCACGAAAAAAAATACTAAAATTAAAAATAGATCTGTGGACCCCACATGATCATCTCAGGATCTGTGGACCCCACAGGATCCCCACCTAACATATTCTCCCCTTTTCTCAACATTCATTCTCTCTTTCCAATAAACACACTTCCGCAAAAATCCTTCACCAATCACCTCAAACCTCTCTTCCCAATTACCCCCTTCACCACTCACATCCATCCACTCTTCCCCATAAACCCCA
>NC_029776.3:32075867-32077447 GCF_000817695.3 Arachis duranensis
TTCTTCTTCTTCTTCTTCTCTTCTTTCTTCTCTTGCTCGAGGGCGAGCAATATTTTAAGTTTAGTATGGTCAAAGCATAATCTTTTTATTTTTCCATTACCATCAATGGCACCTAAGGCCGGAGAATCCTCTAGAAAAGGAAAAGGAAAGACAAAAGCTTCCACCTCCGAGTCATGGGAGATGGAAAGATTCATCTCCAAAAGCCATCAAGACCACTTCTATGATGTTGTGGCAAAGAAGAAGGTTATCCCTGAGGTCCCTTTCAAACTCAAGAAAAATGAGTATCCGGAGATCCGACATGAAATCCGAAGAAGAGGTTGGGAAGTCCTAACCAACTCCATGCAACAAGTCGGAATCTTAATGGTCAAGAGTTCTATGCCAATGCATGGATCACTAGGAACCATGATCAAAGTGTGAATCCGAGTCCAAAGAATTATCTCACAATGGTTCGAAGGAAATACTTAGATTTTAGTCCGGAAAATGTGAGGTTGGCATTCCACTTGCCCATGATGCAAGGAGATGAACGCCCCTACACTAGAAGGGTCAACTTTAATCAAAGGTTGGACCAAGTCCTTATGGACATATGTGTGGAAGGAGCTCAATGGAAAAGAGACTCCAAAGGCAAGCCGGTTCAACTAAAAAGACTGGACCTCAAGCTTGTGGCTAGAGGGTGGTTAGAGTTCATTCAACGCTCCATCATCCCCACTAGCAACCAATCATTCTGAACTTCAAAGGAAAAAGTGAGATGCCAAAACTGTTCAGAAGCAAAAAGCTACAAGTCCCGCTCATCTAATTAGAATTAATATTCATTGATATTTTGGAATTTATAGTATATTCTCTTCTTTTTATCCTATTTGATTTTCAGTTGCTTGGGGACAAGCAACAATTTAAGATTGGTGTTGTGATGAGCGGATAATTTATACGCTTTTTGGCATTGTTTTTAGGTAGTTTTTAGTAAGTTCAAGCTACTTTTAGGGATGTTTTCATTAATTTTTATGTTAAATTCACATTTCTGGACTTTACTATGAGTTTGTGTGTTTTTCTGTGATTTCAGGTAATTTCTGGCTAAAATTGAGGGACTTGAGCAAAACTCTGATAGGAGGCTGACAAAGGACTGCTGATGCTGTTGGAATCTGACCTCCCTGCACTCGAAATGGATTTTCTAGAGCTACAGAACTCCAAATGGCGAGATCTTAACGGCGTTAGAAAGTAGACATCTAGAGCTTTCCAGCAATATATAATAGTCCATACTTTATTCGGGAATTAACGACATAAACTGGCGCTCAACGCCAGTTCCATGTTGCTGTCTGGAGTAAAACGCCAGAAACACGTCACGACTCGGAGTTGAACGCCCAAAACACGTTACAACTTGGCGTTCAACTCCAAAAGAAGCCTCAGCTCGTGGATAGATCAAGCTCAGCCCAAACACACACCAAACGGGCCTCGGAAGTGGATTTATGCATCAATTACTTACTCATGTAAACCCTAGTAGCTAGTCTAGTATAAATAGGATAATTTACTATTGTATTAGATATCTTTGGTCTCAGTTTTATTTTATTCTACATCTGAGGAGACTATTG
>NC_029776.3:32077731-32088344 GCF_000817695.3 Arachis duranensis
GACGCAAAAGAATTAAGGGATTCTATTCCAACCTGATTGTGAACCGACAGATGATTAGCCGTGCTATGACAGAGCATTTGGACCTTTTTCACTGAGAGGATGGGATGTAGCCATTGACAACGGTGATTCCCTACATACAGCTTGCCAGAGAAGGGAGTGATAAAATTGGATAAAAGCAGTAGGAAAGCAGAGATTCAGGAGGAGCACAACATCTCCATACGCCTATCTGAAATCCCCATCATTGGATTACATGAGTAACTTTATCTTTATTTTATGTTTATTATTTATTAATTTTCAAAAATCCATAATCAATTACTATCCGCCTGACTGAGATTTACAAGATGACCATAGCTTGCTTCATACCAACAATCTCTGTGGAATCGACCCTTACTCACGTAAGGTTTATTACTTGGACGGCCCAGTACACTTGCTGGTTAGTTGAACGGAGTTGTGTCCACACATAGCAAAGAGCCATTATAATGAAATATATTCCATACAATAACAAAGAGTACAACATTGATGATCACAATTTTGTCCACCAAAACCCTAGTAGCTAGTTTAATATAAATAGAACTTTTTACTATTGTACAGGGGGTCCTTTTCCCTATTTTCGAATTCATATCACATTTTGGGGGCTGGCCATTCGGCCATGCCTAGACCATCACTTATGTATTTTCAACGGTGGAGTTTCTACACACCATAGATTAAGGTGTGGAGCTCTGCTGTACCTCGAGAATTAATGCAATTACTATTATTCTTCTATTCAATTCAAGCTTTTTCTTGTTCTAAGATATCATTCGTACTTCAACCTGAAGGATGTGATGATTCGTGACACTCATCATCATCCGTCCTTATGAACGTGTGCCTGACAACCACCTCTGTTCTACCTAAGATTGAATGAATATCTCTTGGATTCCTTAATTAGAATCTTCGTGGTATAAGCTAGAACCCTTTGGCGGCCATTCTTGAGAATCTGGAAAGTCTAAACATTGTCTGTGGTATTCCAAGTAGGATTCAGGGATTGAATGACTGTGACGAGCTTCAAACTCGCGATTGTTGGGTATAGTGACAGACGCAAAAGAATCAATGGATTCTATTCCGACATGATCGAGAACCGACAGATGATTAGCCGTGCTGTGATAGAGTATTTGGACCATTTTCACTGAGAGGATGGGATGTAGCCATTGACAACGGTGATGCCCTACATGCAATTTGCCATGGAAAGGAGTATAAGGGTTTGAAGGGAGCCAGTAGGAAAGCAGAGATTCAACAGGGACAAAGCATCTCCATACACTTATCTGAAATTTCCACTAATGATTTACATAAGTAACTCTATCTTTATTTTATGCTTTATTTATGATTATTTTCGAAAACTATTATAATCATTTGAATCACCCTAACTGAGATTTACAAGATGACCATAGCTTGCTTCATACCAACAATCTCCCTGGGATCGACCCTTACTCACGTAAGGTTTATTACTTGGACGACCCAGTGCACTTGCTGGTTAGTTGTGCGAATTTGTGAGGAATGTGAGTGAACCATAGTAGTGTGCACCAAGTTTTTGGATCCATTACTAAAAATTGTTCGAGTTATGAAAAGAGTAAATCATAATTTTGCCTATCAGTAATCCTATAGTGAGAACAAGCGAGGACGACGTTCTCACTCCCCTACAGGTTATTCCCTTTCATGATATGGATGACGGAGCTTCAGAAGAGTTATGTTTATTTTCTGTTTATTCGGTATCTTTGTATTAACTTAGTTATTATTCTTCCCTCGCCTTTATCTTTATTAAATTTGTAAGAGGGATAGGTAATTATGATATGTATGTTTGTAAACTAGTGTTATGTATATATATCCTATGGTATTATATCTGGTTTGTATGTACATGTATGTTTATGTTTTCAACAAAAAGTGTTTATGAAGGGTTATGCATTTTAAGTTTTAAACAGGCTCATATTTTAGTATTAAATATTTGAAGAGTCATCGTAATGCTCGAGCTATCAGAGTGGCGCAGCCGGAAGCGTGACACTTTGATAGTTAGGGCATTACATTTGTGGTATCAGAGCAGTCCTTCCTGTAGAGCCTGAAGAATGGACCGAGTATGCTTCAATTGCATACTCTGAGCGTTTGTCATGTATTAGGTCTTGTCGAATGACGAGAATTAGACCTTTATGCACATGACGGTCTATTGATTAATGCCATTAGTCTTGCATTGCATAATTCTTGATATTAAGTTTGGCCGGCTTAATACTAGTGAATTATGTATATGAAAGCACTGATGGGTTATCATAGATGACATACGAGTTTTGAGTAAAGTAAATCGTGAGTTTTGGGAACGTCAAAAACTATTTCTCGAGGTTACTCAGTTATGTGCTTTGGATTCTGTTGGATGTCTTGTGACTTATTGTTTCTTAATCTATCTTGAATGTTCTTGTTGCCATTTCTTTTGGGAAACAGTTTGGTATTTTCAATCCTATTTTTCTGTTCATATGCATTCTTCTTTGATCCTAAATTGCATATGCTGGTTGAATTTCTTGGTGCATTTGTCTTTCTTTGTTTGGACTCTTTTTCTTAATCCATGTGATTTTTCAGCATGACTTTAAACTTGTCTTGATGCAGTGTGTCTTTTTATGTCCTTACTCCTAGTCCTTTTTAAGAAATGGTGGTTCAGTTTTTCTCTTAATTGACTATATTTATAACCAATTTTCAAACTTTTATAAAATCGCTTTTGATTTGATATAAACCTATCTATATAAAACTTTGGAAATTTCTTATACAATTTAAAAACTACTTATTTCTAATACCCTGCATGTTCTTTTACTGGTTTACAGAACTACACTTACTTAAGTACAATTTGACTTTTCAAAATAATCTTATTACGGTTCCTATACGTGACTCTATTTGACTATGTACTTAGGTATTTTTAAATTCTTAAAGGAAAGGCTTTTCACTTTATTTCCAGTTAGTTTTTGTTTGACAAATTGATTGTAATTTATCATGATACATTATTTATGCATTTGTTGTTCTTCTAAAAATATTGGGTTCATACCTTTCCTGTCAAGTATAGATTAATTCTTTAAGCTTTTATTTCTATGGTTGTGATACTTGATCTTGTTTTTAACTAATCTTTTTCTTTTATGAACACCACCAGTAGTCTCAGTTTTTCTTCTCTTGTGAATTTCATACTCCTCTAAGTCCGCTTATATTTGTCTCTATCTAGTGTGTTGTTTGTCCTCATAATTGTCATTCTTTAGTCAAAGATTTCTTCTTGAAACTTCACTATTGATTGTGTTGTCTTTTCTGACATGTGTTGCCTTCTTTTGGACCAATGGAAAGCTTGTTTGGTGTCCCATGCTTCGTGGATCTTGTTTGAACTTCCTTGATTTAAGATTTTTTCTTGTTTGGTCTGATTTCTTTTAAGTACATCTTAAATATTCTTGAATGTTCTTATGTGATGGAAATTTCAAGTGTATTCTTAGAGTTTTGATGTGAACTTTTGAAATAAGTTTTGGGTTCCCTTAAGAAATTTAAATCAATTCTTCTTGCTTAACTTGCATCCATAGTTATTCCTTAAATTGATAAAGTTGTTTTGAAGTTGGCATGCACTATTTTAAATAAAGTTTTGAAACCGACTGATAAGTAAATTTTTACCTTGGAGTTTCCTTTTTTAAATAGAGTTTAACTTGTTCCATATTTGCTATAAAATTTTATACACACTTGATTGAATTTAAACTTTGAGAATTCTTGAACAAACTTTTGATCTTCTTACAACCTTGTCACAATTTCAGTGTATACCTTTATTTGATTGAGTACCTAAATGTCTTTCAAAATTTTTAAAATTGTGGGCCTTAACTCAATTGAATCTCATTTTTCAAACCTCACCTATTCTGTCCTTCACTTGGAAACTATTTGGATAAAATGCAATTTAGTTTTTCTTTAAACATATTGTAGTTTTGATATATGTTTATGTCACCCTTTTGTGAAATGCGAGTTACATACCTTTCTTTTAGCATATGAGGTGATCTTCTCTCAATTTTTCATTCTTTATATTCAAATGTATTATGTGTACTTAATCATAAATTTTAAACTTTGAGAGTGTCATCACTAGCTTTAGTTAACCTTCTTCTATGATTTTATACTTGTTAACCCAGCTTGATTTAGTTCCAAACTACTGCCTTGCTTAACCTTTTGTGTTCCTATCAGTTATCTCTGAATCAGGAGTCATCCTTGAGATTGTTAAACTGAATTTCTTTCCAATACTCTTAATCGGTTGTACATCCTTGTTTACTAGTAGATTCAGCAGTTCTTTTAGAACTCTTGTGGAAATTATCCCTATTGTTTGTCCTTCTTTTCAAAGTCTTTTATCTTTCTGAGTAAACTCGAGAATTATTTTGATATCACGGGTGATCTTTAGGTATAGTAATGCGATGTGTTAGTTCTTTAAGACCTGGTTGTGGATACGGAAGGTGAAGCAGCAAGTGTGCAACGTATGAGAAGTTGTGGGAGTTTTGTTTCTTGTGGAAGAGTCTGTGGATGTTAGGTTTGTGATCGGTTATGGGGTTGTGAAGTGATTGATGGAGTTAGAAAGTTGATGCTTTGAAAGGGATATGAGATCTGTGAGTGAACGTTATATCTGTTGTTAGATACCAATCTGCTTTATAGCCTTTTTGTCATGTTAACCACCGTTTTTCTTATCTTGACTTGCACCCTATTTTTGTTCCTCCAAGTTTTTGTAAAATTTTGAAACCATACAACCTTTTTGCATTGGGCCTATCTTGTATTCTTCACCTTACACTATACCTTACCCTTATATTTAAATCTTATGGATATCAGGTATTTGAACTTATGTATATATATGTGTTAAGACCTCTTACTTTTCTAAAAGGTATTTAAGGCTATGTATTATCTTATGTATTACTTTAATTTTCGAGGACGAAAATTTTTATACTCTATAATTGTGGATTATTTTACTATTTACAATTTAAAGTTTTAGAAATTTAAAAATTGAGGTTTGGCTATTTAAAATTAGAGTTTTATCTAATTTTATAATTATTGAGTTATTTTATATATTTGAATTGTAAAGTTGGTAGTTGTGAAATAATAAAGATTTCATATGATTTGGATTAAATAAATAATATTTTAAATATTAATACTGCTATTTTAGAAAATGAAAAAATTAAGTAGATTATTTCTAATTGTTTGATTTGGACATTTTATTGAAAATAACTTATAGAAGTGATGAACAAATAGTATTTTTGTACACTAGTATTGTTGGAGTAAAATCTATTTCTAATTACTACACTATCCCTACTTTTATTTGAAATTACAAAACTAACCCTATTACCTAATTTTATTGAAAATCACCAAAATTACCCCTAACCCTAGTTTCAAAAGAAAAATGAAATCCTAGCCTTCCCCAACCCTTCTCAGCACCGCCTCATCCTCATCAAACAATACACACACACAGTTTCCTCCCTCGTGTAAGAGAGGAAAAGAAGCAGAAAGGGAAAAACGGAACCAAGGAAGGGGAAAAGAGGAGGGGACCGCGTCTGAGCCACCGTGTGGGAGCAGAACTCTTGCGGAGGGAGCTACCGCTCAGCTGGTCGCCGCTGTTCATCCTCACCGCTAGCCGCTGCGATGTCTCCACCGAGCCACCGAACCTGTCACACGTCGCCGCCACCATTGTTAACCGAAGAAGAAGGAGAGATCGGGGAGAGATGGGAACGTCGCGCCAGCGTGCTGGTTTCCACTGCCGCCATCGCGTGTCGCCGCTGTGACGCGTCTAGATCACCACCGCCACCGTGCTCTCGCACCGTCGCTTTCGCCGTAAGTCCCGTCGCCCTACTGCAACTGTCTCGCGTCGTCGCCCTCGCCACGAAGCCAGCACAGCTGCTGCCGTCGGTGGAAGCTGGCATCGTCACTGGGAGGAACAAAACCGGGAAAGGGGTGGCTATCGATGTTATCGCAGTGGGGGAGGAAGGGCCGTGTGTAAGGAAGGGATGCAATAGTTTTTGTTTTATTGGAAACTGATTTGGTCTTGAACCTATTGGAAAGAGTTGAGGATTGGTTTTGTTGGGACTCGGAAAGGGTGACAAAGTCCAAGTTTTAGGGGAGATGCTGTCGAAATTTCTATAAAATCTAAGATTTTGATTGAAACATTATTTTGAAAATAATGAATTATGTTTTGATTTAAATGTTTGATAATTCAATTGTGTTTGACCTTGCCTTATTAAAAAAATTATTATATTTTGGATGTAATTATTAAGAAAGGAATTATGTTTTAAAAATCAATTTAAATCTGAAAATTTTTATGTTTTGAAAATGGATTTAAGTAAACAGATTTGGAGGAGTCTTAATGGATTTTAAAAGAAACCTGGATTTCAATTAACTAATTTCACTTTACGATATTTTAGGCAAAGTTTGAAGTAGTCTCTAGAATTTGATTTAGTGAAATTGAAACAATGTTCTGAGCCTTTGGAAATAGATTTAAGAATGAAATTAAAGTTTGGTTTTCGGTTCAAATGGTTTGGCTTTGGTTTAAGTTAGTTGGTTTTGAAATTGGTTCGGAATATTTTGATACATGACTTGGTTTTGGTTTAAATTCTATTTTATTTATTCGAATGAAGAAATTTAGGTTTTGGAGGTTTTTAATGAATTTAAGAAAATGAATTAGGTTATTCTCCCCTGAAGTTTGAGACCTCGTTGAGGAATTTTATGACCAAATCTTGATTCACAAATGAATGATTTTGAGTCTTTCAAAAGAGATTTTGGATTTGGCATGGTTTTGTAATTGTTTGGAAGTGTTGGAAAGATGTGAAAAGTGGCTCCGTTTTGAAAAGTGATTCTTGGCAAGATGTGAATTGAATACGATTTTTAATTAAAAGTAAATGGGCCAAGAATGATTTCGAAGTAAGATATTGAGCCTGATTGAGGTGTTGAAAATGTTTTTTGAAAAACCACTAGACTACTATTTTATATTGAGATTATCAAACGCTATGCACCCAGCAGGGGCCGAGGTTGGATCCCGCCTGTCGAGGTAGTAGCGGCAGCGTAAGGGCAGTGGTTCGTTCCGCTTGTGCTTAGATGTGAGGTCGGTGGCAATAGATCCCACTCGCATCCCTTCGGATCATCAAAGCGTACAAGCACAAAACCCTGGATAGTGATTCGAGCACTATATCTCGGGGGGTTCCCATACCATGATTCCGAAGGGCAACGTCTCCATGGAGATGTGTCAAGTTGGCAATTAAACTGACGATGTGATATCACAGCCATTAGGGTAGACATTCATCATTTGCATTTATGTGACATTGTTTGGGTGTGCATATTGTAATTGGTTTGCCTATTTGAATACTATGCTAATTGCTAACTACTATAATTGTTGTAATTGCTATTGATTGTGTTTGAACTTCATTATTTGTGATTGTAATTGATTGGTTGGTTTGTGATGAATTGGTTGATGATTGAGTTGTTTGGGCCAAGGGCCGTGTTGGATTGGATGGGCTTGAGGCCGTGATTGGTATATTGAGTTCTAGTTTTGTATAAAGTATCTGACCGCTTTAGCATAGACTTAATAAACCTATGTTTGGAACGGGATGGTCATTTATACGGCGTAGGTAACTGCTTTCATGGTTGTGGTCTAGAAAAGTATGAAAAATCAAACTCTTACAACATAAACTTAGTGGAACCTTATTTTTAGGACATGTTGGTCATTCATAATGTCTAGGAAAAACCTTTTAGATTTTACAAGAAAGTAAAAAGGTTCTGTTTTAAATCCTTTGAGAAATTTACCAAGTCTTCAAAAAGGAATTTTTTGGATTTTGAATGTGTACCCAAGGTTTTTTGAAAGACTCATAAGACGAACAATGATCACTGTAATCTAAGAATAGTTTTTATTTTACTTATCTTGTTATAGCAATTTCTGTAATCCTATAGTGAGAACAAGCGAGGACGACGTTCTCACTCCCCTACAGGTTATTCATTTTCAGGATATGAATGACGGAGCTTCAGAAGAGTTATGTTTATTTTCTGTTTATTCGGTATCTTTGTATTATCTTAGTTATTATTCTTCCCTCACCTTTATCTTTATTAAATTTGTAAGAGGGATAGGTAATTGTGATATGTATGTTTGTAAAAAAATATATATATTTAAACAGGCTCATATTTTAGTATTAAATATTACAAGAGTCATCGTAATGCTCGAGCTATCAGAGTGGCGTAGCCGGAAGCGTGACACTTTGATAGTTAGGGTGTTACAGCGTGCGCTCGCACACCCCTGTGCGTACGCACGCGACTTAGTCCTTTTCTAAAACTATTGTTTTCAAGTCTTTCACATTCGCAACAAGCTTGTAACTTTCCGAAATGTTATTTCACACTTATAAACCCCCAATTTCATCCCTTGAATCTTAAATTGATGTAAGATGCCTAGTGAATGAGGGTAAACTACAGGAGAGGATAACTTGTGGATGAAGAAAGGAGATGTCATGATAAGTTGTAATGAAAGATGATGATATGAGTTGTTCAGGAGGATGGTAGAGTTTTGTATATGATATGAGCTGAATGACTGAATATGATATGGGTCGAATGGCTGAGTATAATATGAGCCGAAATGTTGAGTATAATGTGAGTCGAATAGCTGTGTGTGATGATGGTTTACGGCTGTTAATAGATTATGAATTTAAGCTGGATGACTGAGGAGAATGTTGACTTATGGCTGAAAATAAATACATATATAATTATTATAAAAAAGAACAAAAACCCTAACAGAACAAATGTCTTACTATTTTAAATTTAGGATCAAAAGAAAAAAATATAAAAAGAATAAATATAGAAGTCAAATTTTAATTATTAATTATTCCAAAAATAAAAAATTAAAATTTAATTTATAATTATTTTTAAGTGGGTTAATAATACCCTTACATAAAATATAGAGTAAGGAATTCGTAGCCTATATAAAAAGACTAATTTTGAAGAATTATGAATGCTCTAAGACTAAGTAATGAGAAATAAGACTTTTGTTCTGTATATGATTAGATTAAGATTAAATGTGAAATGTGACAATTAGATCAAATGATAAGATACGTTTGAATGATTTTTAGAACATAATAGCTCCACTACTTGTTTTACCAATTAGATCAGTCAGTCTATTGCGGAACTGAAATTACCCTACATTTATCATTCTCCATTTCGATATTGTAATGATACACATTATTTTAAGAATATAATTCTAACAAAAGTTCGAGCTCCCTAATACGTTTTTATTATACACTGTTGTGTGGATGTGAAGCAGCAATACATCTTGTATCTTGGTTGCTGTTGGGTATTTTTTTATGGCCACATAATGTTTAATGAAAAATATTAAAGAACCATCAGAAGTTATTATTTTTAACTATTACTTTTAGTTATTAATTTAATTTTTTTAATCTAATCATTTAATATCATATTTTTAACTTATATTTTTAAACATGATCAAAACCAATAAATTTTAATAATTTTTGAACATTTTTCATGTTAAATTTTTTATTTTCAAGACAAAATTTGAATACTTGATAACAAAAAAAAAAGGACAAAATTTGAATACTTGATAGCCCAAAAAAAAAAAAGGAGAGATATTTTGAAATACCTCATTTGTTCATTTTTCCCTTTCTTTTGCCAAGTTTCGACCCAACATAACTCAGATTAAGAGTACAAGACCACAACCATAAAGCTAGTTGGGAAGCTGGCAACAATTGAGTATAACAAATATAATTTAAGCTTAGCCGTTTCTGGGCAAGACACAACATGCATGTTGGGTACAAAGTATAATTCTCAGAATGAGACTAGTCAATTTAATTGGATTAAATAAAAATATATTATGTTTAAATCTAATTGAATTTTTATTTTTTAAATCTATAACTTCATCTAATTTTAAAACCTTAGTACAAATTATAGGGTAGGATCCAAAAAAGTTGGAATTAGTGTTTTTATAAGCTACCTTTTGTTGGACAAAAAAAGAGAGAAATAAATAAAAGGAAAGCTTTCTTCTAAGTGTATAAAAAAGTTGAGCAAGTATTATTTTGGTTAAAATATTATTTGTCATTTTTAAATTTTCAAACTATTTATTTATAAATTTATAAGTATACACTACCAGAAACACGGTAGTTTACCACGGAAAAATACTCACGAACAAGAAATAGTGGCAAATTTTCATGATCGTCGTAATCACTTGTAACGTTTTGCTTTTCCGTAGTTAAATTGTGCGAAAGTTTCCCACGTTTTTGTTTGTCTGTGGCCAATTTGAATTGGATTCTCTCAATTGTCACAAAACCAATGCTCACCGTGGCGAAATCAAACGATGTTTATTTTCAAATTACGCGCTTCTAGTGTTTCTTTCCATCCCTTTCAAAAATTTTATATGCAGTTCCTCCTTTTTCCAAATTTAAACCTTAATAATAAATTTTAATTTTTAAGGGTGCAAACTTATCTAGTTCGTCGATAATTTTTTTTCTCTCATTCCCAGCTATTTTCAATTGATAAGATATGCATTAGTTGGAATAATATAAAAAGAATACATACTTATAACTCTAATTAATTGAGAATGAATGATAAAAGTATAAAATTCATGATAAAAAAAA
>NC_029776.3:32088407-32120358 GCF_000817695.3 Arachis duranensis
CGTATCTTTAGTAAATTTAGCATTGAGTAACCGAAGATGCATTAGTTTTTTTTGTGACCGGAAGATGCATTAGTTGAAATAGCATAAAAAGAGTACATATTTATTGTTTTAATTAATTGAGAATAAATGTTAAAAGTATATATAAAATTCATGATAAAAAAGAGTACTCTTTTTTTTGTCTCTAATTCACAATATGCATTAGTTTTCCTAAATTTTATTTTTTATTTTTTTCATTATCTTTTTATCAATTTAGTAAAAAAAATATCCAACATAAATTAACGTAAGTTTATTTTTGAAACAATAAGTAGTATGTACCGTCTTTGAAATATGGTATATATTATAATTTATATTTTTTTATAGTTAACTATTAATTTAAATTAAAAATCTCAATTGCTGAAATAAATTCAAATGAACTTTTACAATAATACAAGTGAAATTTTGGGCGGAAAACTTAAAAGTAATTTTCACTCAGCATCAAAGTAAAGCCCACTCACTAGAAAATCGGAAGAACTCCCTCACAGGTTCATACTATTGTTCAGTTTCTCTGTATCTTTAGTAAATTCAGCGTTGAGTCACCAAAGAAGTTTCCAAAATAGCGGAAATCAAGATTTTGCAAGCAATTCTGAATTACAAAGAAGAATGGAAGGAACCCTAAGCAGCCCCTTTTTATGTTTATCTAATATTCTCTCGAACCTTTATTCTTTTTTTTTATTTAAAAGACTATTTTTTTTTACTATTCACTAACTTTTCTCCAATATTCCTGTATAGGAACTAGATCTAGATCTGCGTGTATCAATGCTGCAACTTTGATTCTTGTCCATGCTGGGATCTCCATACAAGTTTGTGTTTTCTTTTAAATTGTTCAAACTCCCGAGTACATAGTATCTAATTATCTATTTCTTTGTATTATCAATAGCATTTTTGTTTTAGTGTTTGTTTCAATATTTAAGCTGCTAATGGATAAATATGTTAATAATGGTAACTTAGAGTAATAGATGCATGTTGTCGGGGAACAAGGTACACTTCCCTAGGAGGTCCGCATGAAAGTTTTATTCGATAGTTACCTGGTAAGCTCAACTTTCTACTTTAAAATATTGACCTTGGTAATTTCTAACACATTTTTATTTTTACTTTAAGTTCTTTGTCTCTAAATGGTTTTGATTGCAATTCAATATCTGGTTAATAGTATTCTTTTGTCTCGTTAAATAATACTATAGTTAGGTTTGAATATGAGAAAATATCATTAATATCACTCTCTATTTTACCTTTATTCTTGACAGGCTTGCTTATTTACTTACATGAAGCAATTGAATTGAAAGTTGTTCACCAGGATATTCTAGTAATATATATATTGATTGATGACGAGTTCAATAAGATGTTTTATGTTGTGAAAATGAAAACTCAGCATTATTGGGTATGCATTCCTACTTTTTTATTTAAGTACATTAAAATATTATTTTAAATAATGTCTTGGGACTTTTTTTTCATGAATTAAGAGATAACACAATCTTATTTGAATGTTTTTGCAGGTATTCCAATGAAGATGTTAGAGATCTAATAATGATACATTCCGATACTTGATTTTGTAATAGTTTAAACTCATTTAGTTCAGAATATTTGCTTTTTAACATTGTTACTTAAATTTCATATTTTTATTACTAAAAATACTACTTATATGGATATGGCTAATCTTTTTAATTTTGTATGATATAATTTTGTTCTAAGTATTATTATTATTATTATTATTATTATTATTATTATTATTATTATTATTATTATTATATTTTTTTAATTTATCTTTTATGATTAGCCACGGAAAAACCGTGGCTAAATAACCCAACAATGTTTAGCCATAGAAAAAATGTGGCAAAAAAGTCCAGCTTACCAATATTAGCCACGGAAAAATTGTGGCAAAGCTATACTTGTTGGTTACCATGTTGTCATTTAGCCACGGTTTAGAGTGTGGCCAATAACGTAAAAACCGTGGCTAGTCAGATGTCTCCACGGATCATAAAACTGTGACTAACCAGCCGAAAACCGTGGCTAACTGAAAAGGCGTCGGCCTTGTTAGCCACAGAAATGTATTCGTTGCTAAAGCTTAATTGTCACGGAATTTCTTGATTTTAGCCACGATTTTTTTCGTGGCTAATCACCGCATTTCTGGTAGTGATATGAGCTAATATTTTCATCAATAACTCGAGTATTTTACGAAAGCAAAGATCCTAAGTTAGAATTATTTGCCTCCTGAAAGGGTTATATAGGGGAATTTTCTAGAAATAAAAAGGTGTAGTAACGACGATTATTAGATGTTAATAAATTAAATGACGTTTTTAATGAATTTTAAAAAATAATTAAAATTTCTTCTAATTTTGTGTTCTTGAATCTTTGAACTTTATTTTCTTTTTATATTTTATTTAAATTAAAAAGGTTTATATTTTAATACTCAAATTAGTTTATGAAATTTGTCTCAAATTTTAATTAAATTGACCTTTGAAATTTTAATTGTCTTAATTTGAATCCTAAATTTTTACTTTATATTTCATATTAGTTCTCTCAAAAGATTTTGGTTAACTCCATGTTGACACGACATATTGACTTAAACAATTACTACCACGTGTTAAAACAACATTGATCATATGAAATGAAGTGATATCGGGATATGTGGTATAGCATAAATGGTAGTGTTATGTGTTATATACCATGATTTTTGTCCATATATAAATTATGTGTCACATGTTACAACATGATTTATCCACTTGTTATTAATATATTATCATTTTAAATAATTTAAATTAATCCCTAAATTTTTACTCATGATTCATTTTAACCTTTAAAATTAAAAAACGTGAATCAAATTAATTTTTAAAATATTTTTTTCAATTTTATTTCATAATTCAAAATTATTAATATTATTTGAATCCATAATTTTTTTTTTTGCATATTGCATAAACACCAAACTTCTTATGAATGTTTTCAAATTTTTAGTTTAGATAATAAATATTGATAAATTTTATAATATTTAATTATTCTATTTCAGTAAGATAAATATATGATCGACTAAAATGCAACTTTTTTTTTATTTTGGTCTAAATTATGTCTATTACAATTAACACTAATTAATTATTCACAAGATCCACTCTTATGAAAATTATCACAAAATGATTTGTTTGAAAAATATATAAAGTAAATAAATTAAATTGATCTTTTATATAGATATTAATAATTTTTTACTTTTTTTTTCTATTTTCTCTCTCTTTCAAATTTATCATCAAACAAAACAAATAAAATAAAGAAATGCTTAATCATATTTCATCATCAACGCCTAATTTTATATTTTAAATTTTGTTGGATTTAATTGATGATTACGTAATATATTTTATTGAAGTAGTACTAGATTTACATATGAGAAATGAGAATTGTAAAATAAATATAGAAGCTATGTATTTATTGTTTTTATAAAATAATTTGTTGTATCATAAGTTTATTTAAATATTTATTTTTATTATGTAACAAGAATTTTGTTTAATTTACTTAAAAATAGATGGAAAATTTAAAAATTTAAAAAATATTAATAATTTTAAATTTATAAAATTAAAAAATGAGAAAAATTAATATATGGGATCATTTGATTTATATCCTTTAATTTTAGAGATTAAGATAATCATGAATAAAAATTTAACGGTTAATCTAAATCACTTAAAAAATGATAATATATATTGGTAACATATGAACAAATTATATTATAGCAAGTGGCACATAATAACACATAGATAAATGGTAATATGATATATAGCATTATTATTTATGTCAATATACTACATATTGTTAGCAGACACGTTATTATTTTATTTTACAGGTCAAATATTGTTCTAATACGTGAAATTGACTGTTTATGTAACATAATATTAAAGAAAATTATTTCAAAAATGAATGTGAGTTGTAAAATAAAAATTCAAAGTTTAAATTGAGATAATTAGAATTTTAAAAATTAATTTAAAATGAGATAAATTTAAGAATTAATTTAAATTTTAACTCCACTAAAAACAAATGAATTCATTATTTATGAACGACGTTAGATTTATGATGCACGAATATTGACAAGGATACGGGACACAACTTAACACGGGACATACCGATACGTGAATTTTAAAATCTCATAAAATACGGAAATACACGTACATATAAAATATAAATTTTTTTTAGATAAATCATAATGATATTTTAATATTTTATTGATACTAAAATATAAATTAATTTTTTAATTATTTTTAAGTTTTATTTTAATTATATCAAATATTTAAAATATTTTTTTATTTTAATAAATAATAATATATACTATATCTAAACTTATTTTAAGAATATATGTTAAGAATAAGATTGGACACGCTGATACGTGATGGTATTTAGGTGTTTTTAATAGTGTCTAAAAAATTTTTTACTTTTATTAAGACGCGATTGGACACAGCAAACACGCGTGTCAGACAACTGTCGATAAATATTATATCCAAAATATGTCCGATACGCGGATACAACAATTTAACTAAGTGTCTGTACTTCATAGCGTCAGACTTATTTTTCAAAGAATACAAAACGGTGAAATTATAGATTTTTGAGTTTTTAATTTAAACATATTGAATTTGATCCTTAAATTTTATAAGAATAACTCAATTTTTCTTTTATTGCAATTCTAGTTAACAAGTAGCTAGGCGTGTAGTTAGCTGTTATTGTGGCAACTTAATAGATTTTTCATGGTATCTTCCGGTCCTACTAAAAATATATGATTTATTTTGGTCTTTTAATTGATTAAATTAAATCATTTACATCTATAAAATTGAGCTCAACATCCCCCTTTTTTTTACTTTTTTTTTATGAGTGAGTTCAACATCTTTAATATTATCTAAATTAGCTAATAAATTATTATAATGGTAACTATATAAAATTAATTATTAGGTAAAAATTTCAAAATTGATTATTGGATGAAAAATCTAAAACCAAATTGAGCCTTTATAACCCTTTCGATATATGCATAGTTGGAAAAATATTAAATAACATCTTTTAATATTTAAATCAACAAAATAAATTGTTCTATATCTATATCTTGTTAATAAGAAGTAAATAATAATTTAACTATATTAAATATATACTAAAATCAATTATTAAAATTATAAAAATATAAAATACATAATAAAAATAAATTAAATTATACATAAATTTATATATAAATACATAATAATTAATTTTAGCGATAAATTTTAATATATAAATAATATTTTTAATAATAATTAGGTAGCTATATTCTTCGCCAGGAAAAGAAAAAATAGAACGAGAACAACAAAAACTCAATATAAAGAGGTATTTTAGAATACCTCATTTTCCTCTTCTTCTCTCTTCTCCTCCTTTTGCCTTGCTTCGAACCGAGGCCATTTTGGATAGAATGTATGACTCTAGCCACTAGGCACTCAGTGAGTTGGCAATTGTAATGTCTGAACAAATCATTCTATATAGCTACTTCAATTTAGTCATAGCCTTTCTTAAGGCTCGACGGTCCACAGGCTTCATGCAATGCAAACAACTATTGGGATTATTTATTTTATTTATATAGTATTGTTATAGTATAAGCGAATTTTTTTCCCTCCCACCACGACGTTAGGATCTTATATGAATTTAAAAATAATAATAGAATAATATATAACAATCTTTTACTAGCTCTTAAGTTATAAACTATAGAACACTTTACTCTAATTATATTAAAAAAAAGTTATCAACTATATATCAAAATAACGAGAGAGGCAAAATGAACGATCTATAATTTAAATAGTATAATTTTTTCATACTCATTTAAAACTTGTAGATTCGAATCTTTTTAACTTTGATAAAAAAAGAATTTAAACCTAATAAATTCATAAAATTTTGACAATAAAAACAAAATATATATAATATGACAATAATTTTTATCATTATATTAATTATATTAAAATATAATTAATATTTAAATTATTTAATTAACAAATTAAATTACTAAAATTTTAATAAAATTCAAATAGTTTAAAAATTTACGATTGGATTTTTATGTTAAATGAAAAATTGTAATTAAATTTTGATTAATTATTTTTAGAAAAAATACAAAATACTAGAATATTTACTTTTAGAATATTTTTTAACAAAAAGTGCTTTGAAGAAATCTAATTTATAATTTTTATCTAATATAAATATTTGATTATAAACTTTTAAATTATAAAAACCTAATTAAAAATTTAACAAAATTATAAAAACAAACAAAATAATTAAACCACACAAAAATTTAAAGTTAAAAATATTATAAATATTTTAAAAAATGAAGAGTAATTATAAATTAAAATTTTGGTTCTGCCATTGGTGGCGGCTTTTACCATCGAATTTACCAGCGATAGATGAGAAAAATACGTTAGATCAAAAAATTATTGGCGGATTTATTTTTCCGATGGTAAAGGCGACAATAATTTTGGATGGAAAAAATAAAATAATAGGCGCCAAAACAAGGGGCAGATTTACTAGGAGATAAACTCCCTGATAATCAACTTTAGTAGAGCACTGTGTTTTGATGTCGTCGAATACGTTATACATAAATTCAAAACGTGTGGCTCTCCTCCTTTGTTTCGGAAACTCTCTTCTTTCTCCACCACTCTCTTCTCTCTCTACCTCTGGCAGCGCCTCCAGCCACCCTCTACGAGCGCCGTTCATTTGCAATATTCTCCAAAGACTTCATAGACTCATGTAGATCGTGTCTCGTTACCTGAAACGAAACTGCTCTCTCTGTCTCCACCATCGTTGGTATTGTTGTCACCGTTGCTCCTTCTATCATTGAAACTTCGTGTCTCCTCTCTCATCTAGGTAGGTAGCACAACTCCCTCATTTCTCTCTACCGTTGCTCTCTTTTTTTTTCTTAATAAAAAATTCTAATCCTATTTTTGAACCCGATTCAGTTTGGATACTGTGCCACTGCCATTATCGCTGCGCCATTGTCGTTGTTACCACGTCAAAAAGGTATTGAAACTATAATTTTTGGCTACATTATATATATACTTGTTAATTTTAGAAATTTAAAAAATTTATGAATAATAAAAATATATAACTGAATTCTCTTTTTTAGTAGGATAAAAGAGATAAAAATTTTATTTTGGTAGAGATAAGTGGATTAGAGTTTAATTTTTTATTAAAAAATACTTTTTGAATTTAAGTTACTTTAAGTTATTTGCTGATCTAGTTCATTAATGCATTTTTTTTGTCAAATTTTAATTTTTGAATTTTCTACTTTTGGATGGATGATATAGAAATGAAAGAACATAAACAAAATTTGTAAAACTTCTTTAAATATAAAATTGAGTTTTTTGTTGTTGTTAAGATCACCTTATATTTTGCACACAATAATTACTTTACATATTAATAATTTAGTATTAAATTAAAATATTAATATTTAATATTTGTTTAATTACATTTGAGAAAGTATCCGTACATTTCTTTGTTATTTTTTATTTATTTAATAATTTTTACACTTTATTAACTTTATTTCTATTTTAGAATTTTTTTTGAACTTTATTTAGTTTTAATCATGGGTTGTTCGTGCTGAGATATATACGTGAATTATTCGTGTAGTATTCACGTTGGTTTCTAGTCTCTAATTTTAAATTTTATGTTGGATTTATTTTTTTTTAAGATAGAGTTTTAGGATGGAAGTGGGAGAAGGTTCTCTAGCGGTGCCTTCTTAAAACCCTTATTTATTGAAAAATTATGAAGTAATAAGGGATTACGCACTAGAATGACTGGGATTTGATATTTTATTGAATTTATATTTGTTTTATTTTATGCCTATAACTGTTTTTTTTTGTGAAAATTGATAATTTTTTTGTGGGTGTCTCTGAATTAAAAAAAAAACTATGCCGAATTTTCGTTAAAATTATTTAAAAACATGTTTGATTTGTGAGAAAATGAAAATTATATTTGGTTCAGAATTCCAACTAGAAAAGACTTTATCGAAATTTTTGAAAATTTTAATAAGTTATGTTGTTGGTTGAATTCTAGGTTTTTTTTGCAAAATGATTCTAAGTCACCATTTGTGAATATATTATAAGGATATGGGTTAAAAGCTAAATTTTTTAAGGGGGGTAACGAGTTTGTTGCGTATGTCTTCAACATGAAACTGTTTAGGTCTCAAGGGTTATTTAAATGTTTGTATTATAAGTGTTGGCTGATTAAGTGGTTAGGACCTTTGAAAATAACCCTTCACTTTTACCATAATGGGTTTAAGGATGGGTATTGAGTGTGAATAGAACACAGAGAAGTTAATGAGCATGAATCTATCAGTCTGCACTGAATTCCAATAGGTTTGAGGGCCAATCAAGAGGGTTTGGGTGGTTAGAGAACTGAACATAGAAGAGGTGAACTGGGAGGACAACCAAAAGAGATACAATGAGATGGTGTTTGATGCAATTAGTGTAAATGATATGGAAGATGTTAAACAAAAGGCTAATTCTGAGACAAAGAGATTTTATAATCTATAGAATCTGCCATGAAACTCTTGTTTGACGGGTGCATTCACTCATAATTGTCTGCATGTATTAAAATGATGAATACTATGTCTATGTCAAATCATATCTAATAGTCTTTTAATAAGTGGGCCACCATTTGTAGTGAATTAGTGCCAACTAGGACTACTGGCATCTCCCGGAGCCATTATGAGGCAAAGAAGCTAACTTAGAAATTAGGTCTAAATTCGTTGAAAATTAATTATTGTTTGAATGGTTATATACTGTATTACAAGGGGGACGTAGATCTCAGTGCTTGTAAATTTTGTAATACATCGAGGTATCAAGTAGAGAGAGAACGATAATGGACAACTTTTTCGAGATATGGTGGGGAGTGTAATTCGACAAAACAAAGTATATTTTGGGAGTTGCTTTATTAAAAAGACAACTTCGTTCATCATTGTCTTGACGTGATACATATTGAAAAAACATATTTGATAATATTATGCACACGGTAATAGACGATGAGTGAACCAAGGATAACAATAAGGCAATGTTAGACTTGGTAAATATTTGCAAGTGACCAAATATAAACTTAAAGAGACTTGACAATGGCTGGTGGGCTAAACTAATTCGCTCTAACGGAGATCAAAGACAAAATATTTTTAGGTGATTTAGGAGATTGAGATTTTCTAATAGTAACACTTTTAACTTGGGTAGGTGTGTAAACATATCACATGATAAATTTTGTAGGTTGAAGAGTTACGATTGTCAAGTATTTATGAAGTCATTATTTCTTGTTGCGTTCATAGAAATTCATACGGACATTTGAAAATCCCTCACAGAAATAAGTGAGTTTTTTAGAGAGTTATGTGCTACAAAATTTAGGATTGATGATCTCACTATCATGGAGAAGAACGATTTCATTATACTTTATAAGTTAGAGAAGATATTCTTTCTATGATTTTTTGATGTGATGGAACACTTAGTAATCTACCTGCCACAAGAAGCAATAGTATATGAATCTGTCCAATTTAGGTGGATGTACCCTTTTGAGAGGTTAATTGGTTCATTCAAGCGAACCATGAAAAATAGAGCTCGGATTGAGAGTAACATTCACATTTTACTCCTTCTATTTTGAGCCTAATGTTGAGTCACAGAGAATAAGAGTTGGAAAGAACGATGAGAGAGGAGAATCCTCGTTAGGTGGGCCAACCTATCCAATATTTGTTCTGGAAGGAGTTGCAATGAGCACAAATAGTAAATGTTGGTTAGAGAAGAAGAAAATCGATACTGCACATCTGTATATATTTCTTAACTCTGGCCAGGTTTCACCCTACGTGACCCGAGTTTTTTAAGTTTTCATTTATATTTCAATTAGTAAGATAATTTCTTCATCTAATCAAAACTTAAGTCTAGTTGAGTGATTGTGGTTAAGATTAAGTCAAGAGGTCGCATCAAGTTTGATGGGACAAAGGGTTAAGAATTTTACCAAATTGATAACCCAACTCCTTCCAAGATGGTGTGGTTGATACTGGTGATTTGATCACCCTCTGATTGGCTATTATATATGAATGATGACATCATTGAAGTTAGGGTAGATGACGAGATGCTACTAGTAAAGGATGACGATATTGAAGAAGAAGAAGGAGTGGATGGAGACGAAGAAGAAGAAGACGAGTTTGATGATCAGAAAATTATTTCAGAAGAGGAGGATGAACCAGAGAAAGAAGATGATAAATCCAAATAAAATTAACCTAAGTATAGTTTAACTAGCTTGTTATATGTTTAAACTTTAATTAATAAGATTATATAATTACAATGCACGCTAGCTTAGTTCTGTCTTATGTATTTTTTCATTAAACTTTAAATTTGATTATGATATAACTATATTCTTTTATGTACACATGATGAACGGTAGAGGTATTCTGACTAAGGGATAACGACAACGACGATTATCAGAATCTGTAATCATTACATTTTTGTTTTGATTTGGTTGACAATATTTTATTTCTTCGAATTTTTATTCTATCTACTTAATATTTCACATTAAATATAAATCACCATTTTTAGATAAATTATTACTTGATTTTCACTAATTGAGATGTGACTATATATTAATTGTTGACTATCAGGTTCTATTAGGTTCAGAAAAAAAAATTTTAAAAAATGAAAAAATCAAGTTTACCATGAGATTTACCATCAGATGAATCCAATGGTAACATATTTCTGGTCTAAAAGCTTTCAACAATTCCTTAAACAAATCAAAGCACAAGGAAGCTCTACAAAACATTGATTAAAAAAGCATACAAATCTCAATTAAAATAAAAAATCGCTAACTTTATTCAAAAAAAGAAACTCCAAGAAACATAGGTTACAACCATGAAAATCTTAATAAAAACAAGGAGATTACTAACTTTATTCAAAAAAAAATAATAACTAAAATAACTAATGGTGCTCATGCATCACAACACCAAATTTAAGATTTTGCTTGTCCCCAAGCAAGAAAAGAACTATGCACAAAGGAGTCCTCTAAGTTGGAGTGGGTTGAAGAATTGCTTGACATTTTAGTGAGTAAAATGATCAAGTGACAGTGGGGTGAACACCGAATTGTGTGAGTATGTATGGATTTCAATGCTTACTAGGCTTACAATTGAAAGTCTTAGAGTTTAGAAATTCCATTCGGATGATATTATGGAGGTCTCCTTATATATTTTCACCTTGAAGACAACTTTCCCTTTTCTTTTCTTAGGTACTTTGCACCTTGAACCTAGCCGTGACTCTAAACACTTTGTCTCAAGCTTTACTCGACAAAGAAACACTACAAGCACTTAACTGGGGAACTCTTTGAGTCCGTGCTTCTTTTTTTCTTCCCAACCAGTTGTGCTCAGAACCGTTGACTTCTCTTTTATTTGCACTTGGCTTTGACTCTAAATGTTCTATTTTAAAATTTTTTCGACACAGTCACAGCACAAGAACTTAACTAAGAAAATAATTCTTTGAGCTTTGGTTCCTTTTGACCTTCCTAGGCATTGGCACTCTGAGCTTATACCTTGTTTTTTGTTTTTCTTTTTTGTTTCCTTTCTTGACACTTCTTGGTTTTATAGATTTTTTGAGAACCTTCACAATACTTCTCTAAATTTCATTTCATGTCTTAGAGCCCCCAAGCAAGTTTTCACAAACATGTGACCTCATGACACAATCATACTATCATAACCTCCACTTCTCTTAATCTTTACTTACCTCAAATTTTAAAACTTTTCTTCAACTTTTCCATTAAAAAACTCTTTGTTGCATGCTTAAAGATATTGGGTGCAAGAAATTTCAAAAGTGAGGTGAAATGAGGAAGATTGAATCATGATTATCAAAATAGAAGCAAGCTATAAGAAATAAAAGCTCAAAGATAGAATTATTTTCCTTTTCGTCATCTTTTAAGCTACGTAAAGCACAGCCTCCAACACCAAACCTCGGAGTAGTTGCTTGTCCTCAAGTAACAAAGAAAAATAGTGGTGATCAAATTATGAATAATCATGATTATCTAGAGAAAACAATTAAGTGATGTAAAATCTTATTCAAATAAAACAAACAAAATTAAAACAAAATAAAATTAAATAAAAGAAATGGCTACCAACGGTTAGGTTGCCTCCCAACAAGCGCTTCTTTAACATCACTAGCTTGATGGTTGATCCTTGCTAAGGTAGAAGTTGATCATAATGCTTCAACTCCTCCCCTCTCACTGTGTGTCTTCTCCCTATATCTTCATGTATTAGTTTAATATGCTCAAGAGAGAGGATTTTGTTTACTGTATATGACAATAATGAATAGTAAGCTAACACCACTTTCTCCCCTGATGAGAAGTCTTCACTAGGATTTTCTTGTTTCTACACCCCCTAGGCACTTTCTTTTGGGGAGCTTTCTCCTTATTTGATGATGTACACCCAACACCAAACTTAAGTTTGATGTAAGGGAAAATTCTTGTTAGTTTCATCAGGAAGTTCTTGGTGGCTTGGATCAATTGATTCAATCTTCATGCACTTCTCTTCTTCACTTGAATGATGCATGGTTTTAAAAACATGAAAAATCAAGTGCTCGTCATGTACTTTCAATATTAATTCACCATTTTCTACATCAATAAGAGATCTCTGAGTGGTTAGAAAAGGTCTTTCTAAAATGATGGAGGCATTTTCATCCTCTTCCATGTCAAGAACTACAAAATCTGTTGGGAGAAAAAAGTTTTCTATTTTGATCAATACGTTCTCAATTACCCCATGTGCATGTTTTATTGTCTTGTCTGCCATTTGTAGAGTTATTCTTGTAGGCTTCATCTCTTAAATTTGTAGCTTCGTCATTATAGAGAGAGGCATCAAATTGATACTTTCTCCTAAGTCACACAAGACTTTTTCAAAGAGTGTGTTTCTAATGGTGCATGGATTTGGAAACTTCCCGGATCTTTCTTCTTACATGACAAGTCCCTTTGAATAAGCGCAATACACTCTTTAGTCATGACCAATGTTTGGTCTCAATTTAAGGAGCTTTTCTTGGAGAACAATTTCTTCATGAATTTAGCATACAGTGGCATTTGTTCAAGTACTTTTATGAAAGGAATGTTGATGTGAAGTGTCTTGAATATCTCCAAAAATTTTGAATATTATTTTTTCTTGTTCTCCTTCTGGAACCTTTTTAGGGAATGGGAGCTTGGGCTCATACTCTTTTACTTTTTCCTTCTCTGGTGCCTTTTCCCTTTTAGATTGAATTAAAGAATCAGTGGCTTGTGCATCATGTGGAATGGGATTCTCTATGGCTTCCTCAGATTGCTTGCTGTTGGCATCTTCCATGGCTTTCTTTTCTACAATCTTTCCACTTCTCAAACAAATAGTTTTGCACTCTTCCTCGGGGTTTGAAATTTTGTCACTAGGAAGAGTATTTTTGGGCTTCTCAATAAATTACTTTGTAGGTTAACCCACTTGCACCTCTAAGTTCCTTATGGAGAACTCTTGGTTATTGATGAGGGAAAAACGATTCCACACAAACTCACCGGCAAGTGTACCGGATCGCATCAAGTAGTAATAACTCCCAAGAGTGAGGTCGATCCCATAGGGATTGATGGATTGAGCAATTTTAGCTAAGTGATGAATTTAGTTAAGCGAATATTTAGTGATTTGAGTGATTTTGATCAATAAAGGAAAAATTGCAAGTAAACTAAAGTGCAGAATGTAAATTGATTGAAAACTAAAGTGCAGGAGAAGTAAAATTGCAGAAACTTGAAGTGCAAGAAAGTAAAAGAGCTGAAACTTAAATTGCAAGAAAAGTAAATTGCAGAAACTTAAAGTGCAAGAAATGTAAAGTGTTGAATCTAAATTGCTGAGAAATATAAATTGCTTGAAGAATAAAAGGATTTGGGTGCTGGGATTCAGAAATGAACAAGGAAATGCAAGTTAAAGTAAATCAGAGAACTATGAGATAAAGAAATTCAGCTCAGTAGCCAAACAGAAATGGAAAATTGCTTGAAGAAACAAATAGCATGAAAACTTAGCTCAATTATGAAATTCTAAAAGAGAAACTAAAGATCGAAGAAGAGCAATGAGATCAGAAAGCAGATCTAGATCTCAATCACTCCCTTGACCAAACAGAAAAGAAATTGCAGAAGAAATGAAAATGAAAATAGCAGAGAAGATCTTGATCCGATTCTTCAATTCTCAGAACTAAATGAAAGGGAAGCAAAGATGCTCCTCAGATCAAGAAATTCAATGGAGTTCTTCAATTTGAATTCAAAAACCCAAAATAGAAAGTAGAAGTTTCAGAAGAAAGAAAATGAAAGCAGAAAGCAAACTAGACCTAATCCCAATTCCCAAATTCAAAAATAAATAGAAATTAAAAGTGAAAAACTAAAATGAGCTAAAAGTTCCTACAAATTAAATCTGATCCTATTCATACACTTTCTATTTTTGTCTTCAAAACTTGGAGTGGAACTTTTGATTTGTGAAGAAATGGATCCAAGATGGCAATTGATTGAAATTGGGTTGGAAGCATGCTCTATTGGAGTGCTCTGTTGGTTATTGTGTGCCTTGTCACGTGCCAGTCCTCCTTGCCCATAGCGTTCACTCTTTGAATGCTACGTTCACTCTTTGAACGTTGGCTTTGCTCCCTTGGTGCTTCCTCTTTGAGTGCTACGTTGCAATTCTTGAGCACTCCTAGTTGCTTTGATGATGTGCCTTGCTTCCCTTGATTGAGAGGCACGAAAAAGGTAAGGCTAGTGAACGTAGTGTTCACTTCTTTGAACGCACCTCCTCGATTTGCTTTGAGCCCAGATTCCCTTGGTTGAGAGGCACGAAAACGTTGCCAAGAGTGAGCGTGGCATTGGAACTTTTGAACGCCACCTTGGTTTGCTTGCTGTGAGCCTTCCTTTCTTGGCTTCACAATCCACGAAAAAGGTGGATATAGTGAACGTAGCATTCACTTCTTTGAACGCTGCTCTTCGCTGAGCCTTCCTCTTGGTGCACTACGTTTAAAACATTGAACGATACCTAGTTGAGCTTTCTCCCCAAGACTTAAGAGGCACGAGAACGTTGCCAAAAGGAAACGCTACGCTCTCATTCTCGAACGCTAGCCTTCTTGGTGTGTTGGTTCCTTCTTTGAATGCAACGCTTTTATTGTCATGGGCCACGTTTTTAAAGCGTGCCCTAAGGTCCAAAGTGTGCTCAAACTTCAAAGTGTGCCCGAAATTCTTCTTTCCTTTGTTTGAGCTTAATTTGTGCTTTCTTCTTCTTTTCCTTTATCTTTTCACCTGTTATCAACTAAACAAATACATCAAAGCCTCACCAAAATCACAAGATCTTTGCATCATTTATAAAATCAATTAATTCTAGCATAAAACCTATGATTTTGTGTAAAATACATGATGTTTTATTGATTCAAGATAATCATGAAAATCCACTCCACTTACTTACTTATTGTGCAAGAAAGTGCATAAAACCTAATGAAACTAATGAAAAATGCTTGTAAAACTAGCATAAGATGACTTGTCATCAGTTATTAAAAGTGGCTTTGGTTTCTTGCATGAAATTGAAGGTTTCCTATATGAAAATGTGCTTTTTTTGGATAAATGCAGATGTATGTTGGGTGAGTGTTTCTAAGGCATTTTCCAGAAAATTTATTCTTGGTGGGTTTTGTGGTGGTTGTGTGGGTGGTGTCTGGAATGGGTGAGGATTGTTGAAGGTATTGAAGTTGTTAGTTCTTTGATTTTGATTGTGGTTCCTTCAACCAAAGTTAGGGTAGTTCCACCATCCAGGGTTGTAGGTTTTGGAAAAAGGGTCATTGTGTGATGGCTTTTGAAAATTTCCCATGTAATGTACTTTCTCCTCTTTGGACAACCCATATTTTTCATCCTTTTGAGCTCCTCCACATAAGTTGCAACTCACTTGTGTAGCCACTGTTGAGACTTGCATGTCTCTCAATTGCTTTGTGAGTGAGGCAATTTGTTGAGACATCACTTTATTCGGTGCTAAAAGAGTATTCAGTGTATCTAAATCCATCACACATCTCTTATTTTTCTTTTAGAGGAGTATAAGTATTGATTGTTAGCCACAATCTCAATTAATTCTAAGGCTTCTTCAGTGGGCTTCATATGCATGGATCCTCCAGCTGACTAGTTGAGGAATCCAATAAGGTTCTAGAGGCATGAGTGAGTCCATCATAAAAAGTTTGGAGTTATACCCAATCAGCAAAGATATTTGGAGGGAACTTTCTCAACATTTCTTTGTACCTCTCCCAAGCTTCGTAGAGAGATTTTTCATCTTTCTCAGTGAAAGTTTGGATATCATGTGTCATCTTTGCCATCCTTTGTGGTAGAAAGAATTTAGTTAAGAACTTCTGAACTAAATCATCCCATGTTGGAATGCTCTCCTTTGGTTGAGTTTCAAGCCATTGCTTAGCTTGGTCCCTTACAAAGAATAGGAACAACATCAAGTAATATGCTTCAGCAGAGACACCATTGAATTTGACTGGGTCACATATTTGTAGGAAGCTAGATATATATTAACAGTTTTGTTGCACCAAGGATATGAGTTGAGGTTTCAACTCAAAGTTATTTGCATCTACAATGGGCATCACTATGCTACTCCCACAACTATTGTTTATGGGGGTGATAATGTAACATCCTACAACACAGAGTTTTACACTTAAGCTGTAAAATAGAGGTGGTGTGGTATTACGACCTCTAAAGATGAAAAAATATATATGTAATATGAAAAAGGATGTAGTATACGAAGAGTCTTGAAAAACGGGTAAAGCAAAAATGCAAAATTAAAAGCGCAACGCTTCGGAACAAGATTATTTGCGTGCGAAGACAACTGGAGTTCATACGTATAATTAAACTGAAGGTAGGAATAGAGGGTCAAGAGTACAAAATAACAAGCTCCTAACTCACCCTGCGAAGCTATGGCTGGCCGGAGAATATTTACATATATATATACATAACCCAAAACCTAAAATACATATATTAAACCCTAGGTCTCCATACACCTTTAAGAGGCACAAAAGTAAAACAAATTATTGGGAGAATTCTATACATATGAACATATATAAGCTACACAAAATAAAGTCCCAAGATGCCCACTTTGCTGCAAAGCTCTAGACGCCTAATGAGATGCCTCCCCACCTGCATCTGAAAATACAAAAATGTCTGTATGGAATGAAAACCGGGGGTTCTCGGCATAGTAAAGGTGCCACGTACATAAGATATAAGGTCTTGAAAATGCCAAAGGCAATCTTAGAATGCCGACACTCTGATTTTAAAACTTAAAGAACTAAAACAGAAACCAAGAATCAGGGTGGTTCTCCAAGGCTTTCTAAACTTAACCAATTCCTTAAATCTAACTAAAACTTACCCAGAACCCTAAATCTCTCCTCCTTCCCTCCGTTTCTCCATCTCCGGTAAAAATTACATAGACATACAAACAAACAATGGCACACACATGTAGAATATAGGTAACACAGATAGCAAATATAACAAATAGCATATTATAATCACTTAGGCAATCTCAATTAATGTACAAGCAAGCAAAGCAAACAATATGCATATAATATATGCCTGTCCTATGACTGATGAGTCTCATCTGTCGGTTATAAAGCCAAACCCGACATGTCCGATAGCTAACCCTGGACAGGACACCAAACACGGAGCAAATAGGAAAATGCCCCAACCCTTGCATCTTACCTGCGTACCCAGAGTAAGGAACAACCTCACCACTGCCTCTTACCCAGGCGGTGTTATAGTTCTCAACTCGGAGCAAGCGGCGACAGAATTCCACCCTTGCATCTTACCCGGAGCTTCGAACTCTTAACCAGAGCAAGTGGATACACCACTGCATCTTACCCGAAAATCTCGCCTCTTACCCGGAACAAGTGGATAACGCCACTGCGTCTTACCCAGAAGCATAATGCAATCACATTCAATCTCATCATCATTAAAATTCATTCAAATAAACCACCATCACACCTTAAGGTCATCATCATTTTCAACCCATCTTTTACTCAATTGAAATTCATTATTATCATCTTCATAATTATATAAGTTCAGTTAACACTTATCAAGCTTAAAATCACCCCTTTACAATCATTAGTTCATTACTCCATAACTTGTTCACTCCCAAGTTACCTTCGCTTCCTAGCTTCCTCTTATTACTAGGCTTACTACTATGAACAAGTTTTAAAGGAATGAAACTAGAGGTTTAGAAGTTTGAAATTTAGCTTTAAAATACAAAACCTTGATTTGCTGAAATAGGGGCCACGCGTACGTATGGGCGTGCGAATTTCCATGCTCGCGTATGCGAAATGCCCAACTCGGAAAGGTTGGTCGCGTCAGTTCAAGTGGTCGCATATGCAACCCCTCAAAAACCATTGTTCGCGTATGCAAACACACTGCTCGCATATGCAAGATGCCAAACCCGAAGAGTTTGGTTGTGTCGCGTGCAGTGGTCGCGTACGCAAGCTGTGCAGAACAGCAAAAATGCTGAATGCTACAGAATTTTCAGTTTTGCACTCCGAACTTCCGACGCATATAACTTTTTTGTTTTAAAACATTGTTCATCTATTCTTCGAATGGCATAAACCATACAGACCCAATTTTCATATGAAATAGATTTGAAACAATTTGGGGGTCTGGAAGCCGAGTTATGGCTCGCCAAAATTTGGCCAAAAATCTGTTTTACACAAAAACATCAAACCTCAATTTTCACCAAAACAAGATTTTCAACCAACAATTCCAAGGTTCTACACAACATTAAAACAATCCAAATTACCTTCTCCACATCCTCATTCTTTCCATAGCATACAACACATCATTTCAACCACTCCAATTCAACCATTCATATCCAAAATAACATTATACATTAATGAAACAACAATAATAATTCATATTCATAAATTCTCACTACAACATCATCACCAACAAGCAATAACACTCAATCTATTCTCATACTCATTCAACATCCTTCAAAAATTTTACTAAGCATTAAGCACAATCATGCATTCCAACCTATCATATGGTCATTTAGTCTAAGTTTTCACAAGACATTATATATTAAATACGAGAAACCTAAACCATACATTGGCCGATTTCTACGTATTATCTAATGCTACCCACTTAGGCGAAAAGCAAGCCTTCAACACCAAAAACTCAGCTCTAGCACCCACCCAAGCTTCCACTTAAGCTTCCAACACATCCAATAGCTTTATATCACATATACATACACACCTAACACATTTCATAACATTGATATACCCAAAATTTAATATCCAACATACTCAATTAAGGAAAAATCTAGGGTTCTCAAGTTCTTACCTTACCCAAGCGTCAAATAAGTAAGAGTGAATATTTTTCTCAAGCTAATCGGGTCCTAAGACATTAAAAAAGCAAAATTTAACCACCACTCTAAGAATTTTAAAAAATTTGGGGGAAGGAGAGGCTGAGAGTGAAAATGGAAGTTTCTTTCCAAATTCTATACTGGGCTTTGTAGAGCTTGACGCCACGGACGTGTGGCCACAAATGGTTCGGCGAACGGAGCTCGGAGCGTAAAGATATGGGTGTTTGAAATCAAGGCAAGGGTTTTGAGTTCTTCTTCCCTTCTCCAAAAATGTTTGCAGCATGAATGAAGAAAAGGAGGAAGGGAAGCTGTATTCATTCAAGTGTTGTTGGGTTGAATTGGCCTTGGGCCCATTTTGGGTTCCGATTCGCCCAGTTCGGCTCAATCTTAGGACAAATTCTTTGAAATTAGTGTCAAAATTCTTATTTTAATTAGTTCTATCATCTTTTACTATAAAATTTACATTTCTGATTTTCTTCATTAAAATTTAATTTATTGGTTAATTATTCGCTAATTTTACAGGATTTACAGATAAAGTCTCAAAGAGTCCTCCTAGCATTAGCATTGTTGTTGTTGGCTGCCATGCTTTCTGGCTCAAGCTCCTCTTCAATTTCCTCTACTACCCTTGATGATGGCCTAAAGTTAGTTAGGAATTTTTCTCAAAATAGAATTGGCATTGCAAGTATAGTCCCAACCTAACAATCGACCAACATCAAAGTTTAATTTTTCAAATACAAATATAACCGAGAGTAATTAAACCTCCGGTCGTTCTCCCTAGGAATGCAATTAAGATGTCACACTTTCAGTTGTGAGGAAAAGGGGTTTTGCAATCAAGAAACAAAAGATTAAAAGAACTAAGAAATAAAAGAACTAAGAGATGGTCAAAATTGAAAGTAATGCAAGAGAAAAGGAAGTAAGGTCAAGACTAGTGAAAATGCAAAGATATGTATAAAAGAGCCTTGACTTGGGAATGAGAATTAAGGAATCCTATCATTGTGATAACCACAACTATGGCAACTATGATGAGTTAATCTCACTTCGTCAGCCCCTAACATCGAGGAGTAAGTCAAGAAAGTATAATTGACCTTAATCCATAAGTCCTAACTAACTTACTAATTTTTTAGTAAAAAGCTAGCGTCAATGGAAACAAGAGCTAACTAACTACCCAAGAATTACCACTAAATGTCAGACATTATGACTCTAGTATCCTAGGAACTCATTTCCCAAGCCAAGGTATGAAAAGCTACTCAAAATTACCTAGTGATATTTTCACAAACACTTAGTGGGCATAAAATCAAAACATAGGAAATTGCAAAGAAAAATAAAACCTATAACCAAACTATTCACAATATCAACAATAAACATGCAATCAAGCAAATATAAAGCATAAAACATTAAATTCATCAACTAAAACTTCAAGAAATCAAAATTAGAAATATTAACAAGTAAATTGAACAAGAGAAAAATGTAGTAAAAGTAGTGAAATTAAAGAGGGAATTAAGGAGTACTTACAATGAAATAGCAAAATCCAAGATCAAAACTTAACTATAAAATGCTACAATGGAGATTTAAGTAAATTCTAAAAGAGAATTTTTATCTACACAACTTCTACTCCTAAATTATCTATGGAAGCTTCCTAAAACTAATGAAAACCTAAGAAAAACTAATAAAACCTAATGCCTCCATATGTCTTCATTCCCCTTTGATATATCACTTCAAAAAGGCTTCAGCACTCCAAAAATTGAGCCAAGAGAGCCCCAAAATCGTGAGCCACGTGCTTCATTAATGAAGTCATGCACGGGGACCTATGCGTACGCATAGCTGTGTGTGTATGCACACTTGATGTTTCACCACTTGTGCGTACACACAGATGTATGCGTACGCACATTTGTTGGTTTGGTCCCTTGTGCATACGCACAGGTGGTTGTGTGCACGCACACGTCAGTGTATACTTCTCCTTTGTTTTCTTCATGTGTTCTCCCTTCTTGCATGCTTCTTTCTACTTTTGCCTAGCCATTCTTGCCTCTAGGACCTAAAATCACTCACAAACTTATCACGGTATCGAAAGGAATAAAACTAGAATTAAATTGCTCAATTTAAGCACAAAAATACATCTTTTCATATTTAGGTTCAATTTAGGGATAAAACACAAAAGTATGCTATTTTCGTGATTAAGTGTGAGTTTATATGATGAAATCCATCCAATTCAAGCAAAAAATTATCATTAAATATGGACTCATCAACCCTCTTGCTTCTAGTTTGTATTCTCTGTCTTCAGAAGGTTAGCTCAATCTCAGGGTCATATAGAAGAGGCTCCTGTTCTTGGTTATCCTGCATAAATACAAAACACCAAAAGAAAGTAGAATTTCCTACGTCAAAGTGAAAAAAGTTTCAAGTAAGATGAAAACTAAAAGAAAAATAGAAAAAAAGGTCTAATGTAAGCAATCAATTAACCGATTTGATGTCAATCTTGGTTAATTCCCGGCAACAGCACCAAAAACTTGATGCAGAATTTTTCAAACCCACAACTTGGCAAGTGCATCGAATGGTATCAAGTAATACCACGGTGAATGGGTTATCATTCCCACGAGAATTAAAGGACTAAGTGATAGGAAAAATTGTGATTTACACTTTTTATAACTTGAACAATTCTTAGTAATGGCTCCAAAAACTTGGTGCACACTACTATGGTTCACTCACATTCTTCTCAACTTCGCACAACTAACCAGCAAGTGCACTGGGTCGTCCAAGTAATAAACCTTACGTGAGTAAGGGTCGATCCCAGAGAGATTGTTGGTATGAAGCAAGCTATGGTCATCTTATAAATCTCAGTTAGGCGAATTCAAATGGTTGTAATGGTTTTCAAAAATAATAATAAATAAAGCATAAAATAAAGATAGAGATACTTATGTAAATCATTGGTAGAAATTTCAGATAAGTGTATGGAGATGCTGTGTTCCTTCTGAATCTCTGCTTTCCTACTGCTTTCATCCAATCCTTCTTACTCCTTTCCATGGCAAGCTGTATGTAGGGCATCACCGTTGTCAATGGCTACTTCCCATCCTCTCAGTGAAAATGGTCCAAATGCTCTTGTCACAGCACAGCTAATCATCTATCGGTTCTCGATCATGTCGGAATAGAATCCATTGATTCTTTTGCGTCTGTCATTACGCCCAACAATCGCGATTTAAAGCTCGTCACAGTCATTCCATCCTTGAATCCTACTCGGAATACCACAGACAAGGTTTAGACTTTCCGGATTCTCAAGAATGGCCGCCAATAATTCTAGCTTATATCATGAAGACTCTGATTAAGGAATCCAAGAGATACCCGCTCGGTCTAAGGTAAAACAAAAGTGGTTGTCAAGCACGCGTTTATAAGGATGGATGATGATGAGTGTCACGGATCATCACATCCATCAGGTTGAAGTGCAACGAATATCTTAGAACAAGAATAAGCTGAATTGAATAGAAAATAGTAGTAATTGCATTGAAACTCGAGGTATAGCAGAGCTCCACACCTTTAATCTATGGTGTGTAGAAACTCCACCGTGAAAATACATAAGTGATGGTCCAAGTATGGCTGAATGGCCAGCCCCCCTGAAGGTCTAAAATCGCATACACTGACTAAAGATCAATCAAAAGACGTCTAATACAATAGTAAAATATCCTATTTATACTAGACTAGTTACTAGGGTTTACAGAAATAAGTCTAAATGCAGAAATCCACTTCCGGGGCCCACTTTGGTGTGTGCTTGGGCTGAGCTTGAGCTTTACACGTGCAGAGGCTTCTCTTGGAGTTAAACGCCAAGTTGTAACGTGTTTTTGGCATTTAACTCTGGTTTGTGACGTGTTTTTGGCGTTTTACTCCAGAATGCACATGGAACTAGCGTTGAACGCCAGTTTGCATCGTCTAAGCTCGAACAAAGTATGGATCATTATATATTGCTGGAAATCCCTGGATGTCTTCTTTCCAACGCAGTTGAGAGCGTGCCATTTGGAGTTCTGTAGCTCCAGAAAATCCATTTCGAGTGCAGGGAGGTCAGAATCTAACAGCATCAGTAGTCCTTTATCAGCCTGAATCAGATTTTTGCTCAGGTCCTTAAATTTTAGCCAGAAAATACTTGAAATCAAAGAAAAACACACAAACTCATAGTAAAGTCCAGAAATGTGAATTTTGCATAAAAACTAATAAAAACATCTCTAAAAGTAGCTAGATCCTACTAAAAACTACCTAAAAACAATGCCAAAAAGCGTATAAATTATCCGTTCATCATAACACCAAACTTAAATTATTACTTGTCCCCAAGCAACTGAAAATCAAATAGAATAAAAAAAAGAGAATATACTATAAATCTCAAAATATCAATGAATATTAGTCCTAATTAGATGAGCGGGACTTGTAGCTTTTTGCTTCTGAACAGTTTTGGCATCTCACTTTATCCTTCGAAGTTTAGAATGATTGGTTTCTATAGGAACTCAGAGTTCAGATAGTGTTTTTGATTCTCCTAGTTAAGTATGTTGATTCTTGAACACAGCTACTTTTATGAGTCTTGGCCATGGCCCTAAGCACTTTGTTTTCCAGTATTACCACAGGATACATAAATGCCACAGACACATGACTGGGTGAACCTTTTCAGGTTGTGACTCAGCTTTGCTAAAGTCCCCAGTTAGAGGTGTCTAGAGCTTTTAAGCACACTCTTTTTGCTTTGGATTACGACTTTAACCACTCAGTCTCAAGTTTTTCACTTGGACCTGCATGCCACAAGCACATGGTTAGGGACAGCTTGATTTAGCCGCTTAGGCCTGAATTTTATTTTCTTGGGCCCTCCTATCCATTGATGCTCAAAGCCTTGGATCCTTTTTACCCTTGCCTTTTGGTTTTAAGGGCTATTGGCTTTTTCTTCTTGCTTTTTCTTTTTCTTTTATATTTTTTTAAACAATCTTTTTTTTGCCAAATTTTTTTCACAAGCCTTTTATTCACTGCTTTTTCTTGCTTCAAGAATCAATTTTATGAGTTTTTCAGATCATCAATAACATTTCTTTTTTTCATCATTCTTTCAAGAGCCAACAATTTTAACATTTATAAACAACAAGATAAAAAATATGCACTATTTAAGCATTCATTCAGAAAACAAAAAGTATTGTCACCACATCAATATAATTAAACTAATTTCAAGGATGAATTCAAAACACATGTACTTCTTGTTATTTTGTATTAAAAACATTTTTCATTTAAGAAAGGTGAAGGATTTATGGAATTATTCATAGCCTTAAGACATAGTTACTAAATACTAGAGATCATGTAGTAAAGACACAAACATAGGCAAACATGAAGCTTAAAAATTGAAAAATAGATAGATAAGAACAAGGAAGTTAAGGAATGAGTCCACCTTAGTGATGGTGGCGCCTTCTTCTTGAAGGACCAATGGTGTTCTTGAGCTCCTCTATGTCTCTTCCTTGCCTTTGTTGCTCCTCCCTCATAGCTCTTTGATCTTCTCTAATCTCATTGAGAATGATGGAGTGCTCTTGGTGTTCCACCCTCAATTGGGTCATGTCATGACTCAATCCTTCTAGAGAAGTATTGAGTTGTTCCCAATAGTTGTTTGGAGGAAAATGCATCCCTTGAGGCATCTTAGGGATTTTTTGATGATGAGCTTCCTCATGCGTCTCTTGAGATCCATGGATGGCCTCTCTTGTTTGCTCCATCCTCTTCTTAGTGATGGGCTTGTCCTCTTCAATGAGGATGTCTCCTTCTATGACAACTCCAGCTGAGTAGCATAGATGGCAAATGAGATAAGGAAAAGCTAGCCTTTCCAAGGTGGATGGCTTTTCGGCTACTTTGTAGAGTTCTAGAGAGATGACTTCATGAACTTCTACTTCCTCTCCAATCATGATGCTATGGATCATGATGGCCCGATCTACAGTAACTTCGGATCGGTTGCTAGTGGGGATGATGGAGCGTTGGATGAACTCCAACCATCCTCTAGCCACAGGCTTAAGGTCCAGTCTTCTCAATTAAACTGGCTTGCCTTTGGAGTCTCTTTTCCATTGAGCTCCTTCCACACATATGTCCATGAGGACTTGGTCCAACCTTTGATCAAAGTTGACCCTTCTAGTGTAGGGGCATATATCTTCTTGTATCACAGGCAAGTTGAATGCCAACCTCACATATATCTTCTTGTATCACTGAAATCTAAGCATTTCCCCCGAACCATTGTAAGCCAATTCTTTGGATTCGGGTTCATACTTTGATCATGGTTCCTAGTGATCCATACATTGGCATAGAACTCTTGAACCATTAAGATTTTGACTTGTTGAATGGGGTTGGTGAGAACTTCCCAATCTCTTCTTTGGATCTCATGTCGGATCTCCGGATACTCATTTTTCTTGAGCATGAAAGGGACCTCAGGGATCACCTTCTTCTTGGCCACAACTTCATAGAAGTGGTCTTAATGGTCCCTTGATATGAATCTCTCCATCTCCCATGACTCGGAGGTGGAAGCTTTTGTCTTTCCTGTCCTCTTTCTAGAGGTTTCTCCGGCCTTAGGTGCCATCAATGGTTATGGAAAAAACAAAAAGAGCTATGCTTTTACTACACCAAACTTATAATGTTGCTCGTCCTCGAGCAAGAGAAGAAAGAATAGAAGAAGAAGAAGAAGAAGATATGGAGGAAAGGGAGAGATTTGTGGGTTTCGACTAAGGGAGAGAAGAGGGGGTTGTGTTGGGTGAAAATGAAGAAGGATAGAGGGGTTTATATAGTGGAAGGAGAGGGAATGGGGTTCAGTCATTTAGGATGGGTTTCGGTGGGAAAGAGATTTTGAATTTGAAGGTAGGTGGGGTTTAAGGGGAAGAGTGGGTGGATGTGAGTGGTGAAGTGGTAATTGGGAAGAGAGATTGAAGTGATTGGTGAATGATGTTTGGCGAAGAGTGTTTTTGGATTGTGTGAAGAAGAAAGAAGGTAAGTTGAGGTAGGTGGAGATCCTGTGGGATCCACAGATCCTGAGGTGATCTTGTGGGGTCCACAGATCCTGAGGTGTCAAGGATTTATCATCCCTGCACCAATTAGGCATGTAAAACGCCCTCTGCCTGCAATCCTGGCGTTTAACGCCAGACTGAAGCTTGTTTTTGGCGTTAAACGCCAGCTTGGTGCTTGTTTCTGGTGTTCAACGCCAGATTCATGCTCTGTTCTGGCGTTGAACGCCAGCCAAATGCTCCTTACTGGCGTTTAAATGCCAATAAGCTCTTCCTCCAGGGTGTGCTTTTTCTTCTGCTGTTTTTTATTCTGTTTTTAATTTTTGCAATTGTTTTGTGACTCCACATGATCATAAACCTAATAAAACATAAAAGAACAATAGAAAATATAGATAAATAAAAATTGGGTTGCCTCCCAATAAGCGTTTCTTTAATGTCAATAGCTTGACAGTGAGCTCTCATGGAGCTTCACAGATGTTCAGAGCATTGTTGGGACCTTCCAACACCAAACTTAAAGTTTGAATGTGGGTGTTCAACACCAAATTTAGAGTTTGGTTGTGGCCTCCCAACACCAAACTTAGAGTTTGATTGTGGGGGCCTTGTTTGACTCTGTATTGAGAGAAGCTTTTCATGCTTCCTCTCCATGGTTGCAGAGGAAGATTCTTGAGCTTTAAACACAAGGTAGTCCCCATTCAATTGAAGGGCTAGTTCACCTCTGTCAACATCAATCACAGCTCTTGTTGTGGCTAGGAAGGGTCTTCCAAGGATGATGCATTCATCCTCCTCCTTTCCAGTGTCTAGGATTATGAAATCAGCAGGGATGTAAAGGCCTTTAACCTTCACTAACACGTCCTCTACCAATCCATAAGCTTGTCTTATTGACTTGTCTGCCATCTCTAATGAGAATGTGGCAGCTTGTACCTCAAAGATCCCCAGTTTCTCCATTACAGAGAGTGGCATAAGATTTATACCTGACCCCAGGTCACACAGAGCCTTCTCAAAGATCACGGTGCCTATGGTACAGGGTATTAAGAATTTACCAGGATCTTGTTTCTTTTGAGGTAGACTTTGCTGAACCTATGTATCTAGTTCACTAATGAGCAAGGGAGGTTCACCTTCCCAAGTCTCATTACCAAACAACTTGGCATTCAGCTTTATGATGGCTCCTAGATATTGAGCAACTTGCTCTCCGGTTACATCTTCAACCTCTTTAGAGGAAGAATAGTTCTCAGAGCTCATGAATGGTAGAAGGTGGTTTAATGGAATCTCTATGGTCTCTAGGTGAGCCTCAGATTCCTTAGGTTCCTCAGGTTGGAACTCCTTTTTGTTCAGAGGATGTCCCAAGAGGTCTTCCTCACTGGGATTCATGTCCTTCTCCTCCTTTGTGCATTCGGCCATATTGATTATATCAATGGCCTTGCACTCTCTTTTTGGATTCTCTTCTGTATTGCTTGGGAGAGTACTAGAAGAAGTTTTAGTGATTTTCTTACTCAGCTGACCCACTTGTGCCTCCAAATTTCTAATGGAGGACCATGTTTCACTCATAAAACTTAGAGTAGCCTTAGATAGATCAGAGACTATGTTTGCTAAGCTAGAGAAGCTCTGCTAAGAATTCTCTATCTGTTGCTGAGAAGATGATGGAAAAGGCTTGCTATTGCTAAGCCTGTTTCTTCCACCATTATTAAAGCCTTGTTGAGGCTTTTGTTGATCCTTCCATGAGAAATTTTGATGATTTCTCCATGAAGAAGAGTGTTAGTAATTGAATGAATAAATAGAAGAAGATGAGAGAGAGAATTCGAAAATTATTTTTGAAAAATTAGTGATTTTCAAAAATTAAGAGAAGAATTAAAATTAAAATTAAAATTTGAAACAATTAGTTAATTAAAAGAATTTTTGAAAAAGGGAGAGGTAGTTTTCGAAATTTAGAGAGAGAAAAGTAGTTAGGTGATTTTGAAAAAGATAAGAAACAAACAAAAAGTCAATTAGTTAGTTGAGAAAGATTTGAAAATCAATTTTGAAAAGATAAGAAGTTAGAAAAGATTTTTGAAATCAATTGTGAAAAAGATATGATTTGAAAAAGATATTTTGAAAAAGATTTGATTTTTAAAATTAAAATTGATTACTTGACTAACAAGAAACTAAAAGATATGACTCTAGAATTTAAAGATTGAACCTTTCCTAACAAGAAAGTAATAAACTTCAAATTTTTGAATCAATCACATTAATTGTTAGTAAAATTTTCGAAAATTTTGAAATAAAGAAAAAGAAAAAGATTTTGAAAAATCAACTTTTAAAAATTTTCAAAAATAAAATAAAAAATGAAAAAGATTTGATTTTTGAAAAAGATTTTGAAAAGATAGGATTTTTAAAATTGAAATCTTGACTTGACTAACAAGAAACAACTTATTTTTAAAATTTTTTTACTAAGTCAACCCCAAGATTTTGAAATTTATGATAGAAATAAGGAAAAGATATTTTTTATTTTTTTTGAATTTTTAATGATGAGAGAGAAAAACACAAAAATGACTCACAACATAAAAATTTTGGATCAAAACCAATGATGCATGCAAGAACACTATGAATGTCAAGATGAACACCAAGAACACCTTGAAGATCAAGATGAACATCAAGACTTATTTTTGAAAATTTTTCAAGAAAAGAAAAACATGCAAGACACCAAAAATAGAAATCTTTCATGTTTAGACACTATGGATGCAAACAATGCATATGAAAAACAACAAAAGACACAAAACAAGAAAATATGAAGATTAAACAAGAAGACTTATCAAGAACAACTTGAAGATCATGAAGAACACATGCATGAATTTTCGAAAAATGCAAATGTTTTAAAAACATGCAATTGACACCAAACTTAAAAATTGACACTAGACTCAAACAAGAAACACAAAATATTTTTTGATTTTATGATTTTATTAATTTTTTTGGTTTTTTCGAAAATTACTTTTTGGAAAAACAAAAACAAAGAATTTTTTTTGAAAGATTTTTGAAAACTTTTTGAAAAGAAAATTACCTAATCTGAGCAACAAGATGAACCGTCAATTATCCAAACTCGAACAATCTCCGGCAACGGCGCCAAAAACTTGATAGGCAAAATTGTGATTTACTCTTTTTCATAACATGAACAATTCTTAGAAATGGCTCCAAAAACTTGGTGCACACTACTATGGTTCACTCACATTCTTCGCAACTTCGCACAACTAACCAGCAAGTGCACTGGGTCGTCCAAGTAATAAACCTTACGTGAGTAAGGGTCGATCCCACGGAGATTGTTCGTATGAAGCAAGCTATGGTCATCTTGTAAATCTCAGTTAGGCTGATTCAAATGATTATAATAGTTTTCGAAAATAATAATAAATAAAGCATAAAATCAAGATAGAGATACTTATGTAAATCATTGGTAGGAATTTCAGATAAATGTATGGAGATGCTGTGTTCCTTTTGAATCTCTGCTTTCCTACTGCTTTCATCCAATCCTTCTTACTCTTTTCCATGGCAAGCTGTATGTAGGCATCACCGTTGTCAATGGCTACTTCCCATCCTCTCAGTGAAAATGGTCCAAATGCTCTTGTCACAGCACGGCTAATCATCTGTCGGTTCTCGATCATGTTAGAATAGAATCCATTCTTTTGCGTCTGTCACTACGCCCAACAATCGCGAGTTTGAAACTCGTCACAGTCATTCAATCCCTGAATCCTACTTGGAATACCATAGACAAGGTTTAGACTTTCCAGATTCTCAAGAATGGCCGCCAATAATTCTAGCTTATACCACGAAGATTCTGGTTAAGGAATCCAAGAGATATTCACTCTAGCTTTCGCTTGTAGAATAGAAGTGGTTGTCAGGTACGCGTTCATAAGGACGGATGATAATAAGTGTCACGGATCATCACATCCATCAGGTTGAAATGCGAGTAATATCTTAGAATAAGAATAAGCTTGAATTGAATAAAAGATAGTAGTAATTGCATTAAAACTTGAGGTACAGCAGAGCTCCATACCCTTAATCTATGGTGTGTAGAAACTTCACCATTGAAAATACATAAGTGATGGTCCAGGCATGGCCGAATGGCCAGCCCCCCTTGAAGGTCTAAAATCGCATACACTGACTAAAGATCAACCAAAAGACGTCTAATACAATAGTAAAATGTTCTATTTATACTATACTAGATACTAGGGTTTACAGAAATAAGTCTAAATACAGAAATCCACTTCCGGGGCCCACTTTGATGTGTGCTTGGGCTGAGCTTGAGCTTTATACGTGCAGAGGATTCTCTTGGAGTTAAACGCCAAGTTGTAACATGTTTTTGGCGTTTTAACTCTGGTTTGTGACGTATTTCTGGCGTTTTACTCGAGAATACTGCATGGAACTGGCATTGAACGCCAATTTGCGTCATCTAAACTCGAACAAAGTATAGACTATTATATATTGCTGGAAATCTCTGGATGTCTACTTTCCAAAGCCATTGAGAGCGCGCCATTTGGAGTTCTGTAGCTCCAGAAATTCCATCTCGAGTGCAGGGAGGTTAGAATCCAACAGCATCAGCAGTCCTTTGTCAAGCTGAATCAGATTTTTTTGCTCAGGTCCCTCAATTTCAACCAGAAAATACCTGAAATCACAGAAAAACACACAATCTCATAGTAGAGTCCAGAAATGGGAATTTTGCATAAAAATTAATAAAAACATCCCTAAAAATAGCTAGATCCTACTAAAAACTACCTAAAAACAATGCCAAAAAGTGTATAAATTATCCGCTCATCACAACACCAAACTTAAATTGTTGCTTGTCCCCAAGAAACTGAAAATCAATTAGGATAAAAAAGAAGAGAATATACTATAAATCTCAAAATCTCAATGAATATTAGTTCTAACTAGATGAGCGGGACTTGTAACTTTTTGCTTCTGAACAGTTTTGGCATCTCACTTTATCCTTTGAAGTTTAGAATGATTGGCATCTATAGGGACTCAGAATTCAGATAGTGTTATTAATTCTCCTAGTTAAGTATGTTGATTCTTGAACACATCTACTTTTATGAGTCTTGGCCATGGCCCTAAGCACTTTGTTTTCCAATATTACCACCGAATACATAAATACCACAGACACATGGCTGGGTGAACCTTTTTAGATTGTGACTCAGCTTTGCTAAAGTCCCCAGTTAGAGGTGTCCAGAGCTCTTAAGCACACTCTTTTTGCTTTGGATCACGACTTTAACCACTCAGTCTCAAGCTTTTAACTTGGACCTGCATGCCCCAAGCACATGGTTAGGGACAGCTTGATTTAGCCGCTTAGGCCTGGATTTATTTCCTTGGGCCCTCCTATCCATTGATGCTCAAAGTCTTGGATCCTTTTTACCCTTGTCTTTTGGTTTTAAGGGATATTGGCTTTTTCTGCTTGCTTTTTCTTTTTCTTTCTTTTTTTTGCCACTTTTTTTTGCAAGCTTTGTTCTTCACTACTTTTTCTTGCTTCAAGAATCAATTTTATGATTTTTCAGATAATCAATAACATTTCTCTTTGTTCATCATTCTTTCAAGAGCCAACAATTTTAACATTCATAAACAACAAGATCAAAAATATGCACTGTTCAAGCATTCATTC
>NC_029776.3:32120380-32122927 GCF_000817695.3 Arachis duranensis
GTTAGAAACATTTTTCATTTAAGAGAGGTGAAGGATTCATGGAATTATTCATAGCCTTAAGGCATAGACACTAGACACTAATGATCATGTAGTAAAGACACAAACATAGGCAAACATGAAGCTTAAAAACTGAAAAATAGATAGATAAGAACAAGGAAGTTAAGGAATGAGTCCACCTTAGTGATGGTGGCGCCTTCTCCTTGAAGGACCAATGGTGTTCTTGAGCTCCTCTATGTCTCTTCCTTGCCTTTGTTGCTCCTCCCTCATAGCTCTTTGATCTTATCTAATTTCATTGAGAATGATGGAGTGCTCTTGGTGTTCCACCCTTAATTGGTTCATGTCATGACTCAATCCTTCTAGAGAAGTGTTGAGTTGTTCCCAATATTTATTTGGAGAAAAATGCATCCCTTGAGGCATCTCAGGGATTTCTTGATGATGAGCTTCCTCATGTGTCTCTTGAGATCCATGGATGGCCTCTCTTGTTTGCTCCATCCTCTTCTTAGTGATGGGCTTGTCCTCCTCAATGAGGATGTCTCCTTCTATGACAACTCCAGCTGAGTTGCATAGATGGCAAATGAGATGAGGAAAAGCTAGCCTTGCCAAAGTGGAGGGCTTTTCGGCTACTTTGTAGAGTTCTAGATAGATGACTTCATGAACTTCTACTTCCTCTCCAATCATAATGCTATGGATCATGATGGCCCGATCCACAGTAACTTCGGATTGGTTGCTAGTGGGGATGATGGAGCGTTGGATGAACTCCAACCATCCTCTAGCCACAGGCTTAAGGTCCAGTCTTCTCAATTGAACCGGCTTGTGATAAACCCCGTTTTGATAGTTTATCTTGTATTGATTTTAAGAGATTTTATCACCTTTTACCCACATTTATCCATTGAATTAGCATAGTTTTGTGATTGTCTCCTTATTTGTGCTTAGATGTGAAAACATGCTTTTTAGGACTTAAAATAGCTAAATCTAATTCTCCTTGATTCCATTAGATGCCTTGATATGTTTGTTAGTGATTTCAAATTGAAAAGGCTAGGAATGGATCAAAGGAGTGAAGAGGGAAAGCATGCAAAGTGGAGAAATCATGAAAAGTCAAAGAAGTTGAACTCGCCCATGGACGCGCGCGCGCACATGGCGCTTGCGCGTACCTTGCGAATCACCCCATGGACGCGTACGCGTGCTGTGCGCGTACGCATCGGTGCTGGTTTATGATTTTTTAATGAAAACGTGACCAACGAATTCTCAAGGGTTGTGGGGCCCAATTCCAACCAACTTTGGCACCTAAACTGCTATTTAAAGCCAAGGATTGAAGAGCAAAGGAAGATTAGTTCATTTTTCACTCATTAGGATTAGTTTAGAAGTAGTTTCTAGAGAGATAAGCTCTCTCTTCTCTCTAGAATTAGGATTAGGATTAGGTTTAGTTCTTAGATCTAGGTTTTAATCTTTGCTTTCTTCTACTTCTACCTCTCAATTCCTTGTTGTTAGATTCATTCTTCTTCCATTCTTTTGTTGTAATTCCCTTTATGTTGTTCTTATGTTTTGTTGTAAATCTACTATTGTTCATTCCATTTTCTTTCAATTCAATAAGAGGTAATTCATAATAATTGTTCTTCTTTGCTTTTCTATTGTTGATCTCTTGCCTTTGTAGTTAGATCTCTCTTTAATTCTTGCAATTTATGTTGTTTACTTTTATTGCCTTTTATGTGTTTGTTGAAATGCCTCTTCTAGATATAGTATAGATTTTGTTCCTCTTAGCCTAGGTAGAGTAATTAGTGACACTTGAGTTATCTAATTCCTTTGTTGATTGGTAATTGGAGAGATTGCTAATTGGTTTGGAGTGCACTAAAGCCAGTCTATAGTTGTTAGTTTATTCTCATTGCCATTTACTTTTCATGCTTCTTATCCAAAACCCCAAAACACATTTCTAACCAATAACAAGACACTTCATTACAATTCCTAAGGAGAACGACCCGAGGTTCAATACTTCGGTTTATAAATTTAGGGGTTTGTTACTAGTGACAAACAATCTTTTGTATGAAAGGATTATTACTTGGTTTAGAAACTATACTTTACAACGAGATTTCATTAGTGAATTTCTAAGCCGTCAAAAATCCGATCATCAAAATGGCGCCGTTGCCGGGGAATTGCAATGGTGTTATGTTATTGGTTATTGTATATATGTGAATATTGTGAATATGTTTGCTTTTTGATTCTTTGTTAGTTTTTAGTTTGTTCTCTTTATTTGTTACTATTTTTTGTTTTTGCCCTCTCTTGCTATCATGAATTCTCACTTTGGCTATGAATGTAGTTACAATTATGTTGTAGGTGATGAGAACTTCAATGAGGATGTGTATCAAGGATGGAACAATCAAAGGTGGGAGGAGCCATATGCTTATGATCAATTCTCATGGCAACAACCTCCACCAATGCACTATGAAGAAGAGCCATTCTATGATGCATATCAATCCAATGGCTATGGTGAATCTCCTTGTGACTTTCAAGAACCACCACCATATGCCTATGAGTCATATCCTCAACATGAAC
>NC_029776.3:32122982-32124089 GCF_000817695.3 Arachis duranensis
ACCAACCACCTTCATATGACCCTAATCCATATCCATCCTACCAATAACCATATGAGCCATATGAACCACATATAGAGCCACCACAATTCCAACATCAACATTTTCAAGAGCCACCTCCTCCACATTATTACCAAGATGAACCACCTCCAATATATGAAAATTTTCAACCACAAGATGAATTCTACCTTCCACCACAACCTCACATGGAAGAATACTTATGTCCATCGATCCAAGAGCCATATGATCCTAATCATATTATCCAAGAAGAACAAGAGTCAAGGGATCGTCTCAAGGAAGCATTGGATCAATTTCAAGCAACCATGGAGTGTGTTGTGCAACAAGTGGAAAGAATGGAAAATACCGAACCACCACAACTCTACCAAGAAGAACCACCTTTCTACTATGAACCCTCCCCCCAATTTGATGAACCCTTCCATCCACCCCAATCTCTAATAGATGAAACCTTTGGTGTTCTTGTTCAAGGGCAAGAAGAGATGAAAAGGGATGTGCAAAATTTCATGGCCGCCTTGGATGCGGTAACAAATCAATTAGCCTCCCAATGCTTGAACACTCAAGGAACTCCCATGGTCACATGTGGAGAATCGAATGAAGAACATAGCATGAAGGAGAGATTGAAAACGCCGGTGGGAAATGAGGGAAGTTGCTTTGTGTTGGAACAATTAGAGGAAGCTTTAATTGTTAAAGACAAGGAAGAAGTGGTAGAAGACTTAGGAGATGCGGAGCCTCCATGGGAACATAGAGTTGAAGAAAACCCCTCCAAGATGATTGAAATTGATGCTAGGGAGGAAAGTGCACACCTTCCAAGGCATACTCCATATGAAGACTTGGATGGGATAGAGCAAGGATTGAGTTCCCTTGGTGATGAAGAGCAAGTATCAAGTCTTAGTGGTGGAGAATCCTTTAAACTTGAAGAACCTTTTCCCGGTGCATTTGAAAATGTTGTAGAGGTAAACTTCTTTCACCCTCCCAATTATAGTTTGATTAAGGGAAAAGGCTTAGATAGTGTTAATGAACAAATGATTGAATTAGAGAAATCTTGTGAAGAGGTGGAAGTCCTTAGAAATAGAAGGATGGGAGTGGAATACG
>NC_029776.3:32124237-32127895 GCF_000817695.3 Arachis duranensis
ACGGATGGTCAACTTAGGATGCTTTGTGGGATGAAGCGTAAGCGAAAGATGTTTCGTGGTTGGCGTTGCAAATCAAGGCTCATTTTGGTTGATACTTCAAGAGTTGAATACAAAGGTGGGAATAATGCTCAAATAGATGGGTCTAGGAGGATTGTTGGTCACTTTGTTGAGAATTCACCTTGCTCACCACCAACATGGATTAATGATAATCAACTTGGAGATGGGTGTGAAGACAAAATATGGGATCCGGAAACACATGAGGATCAACATTGGGAGCCCATGGTTTGTGAAGAACTCCATCAAAGCTTGGAGATATTAATCTTGAATGATTGAGCTTATTGGAAGTCCAAGCAATGGTGGAAGTTCCAAGATGAGTACAAGCACAAGCCACCTTGAGAGAAGCTCTCCATAAGTCCAACTTAAGGACAATAAATAAAAGTGCTACGTGGGAGACACCCCACCATGGTAAAATCTTTTCATTTTCTCTTTTTGTACATATTGATAGAATTAGTTTAAATTCATGTTTTGATTAGTTAGTTGAGTATATTTGGTAGTTTAGTATGTTAAATAAGGTTTTATGTTGTTTTGGTAGCTGTTTGGAGGTTCAAAATGCTTGGATTGGTGCAAAAACATAGCAAAACTTTTTTGAAAAACAGAGCACCATCCACGCATACGCGCACTGCGTTCGTACGCGCACTTCAAGCATTTTCGACTGCTTACGCGCACGCGTACATGGCGCGAGCGCGTAGATGAAGATGTTCCACTCCCATCCAACAAACCCGGAAGTTAGGCCTTCACTGTGCGAATGTTGAGCCCCAGGCCCAACACCATCCGCGCATACGCGCACCCGGCGCGAACGCGCCCATCATGCTGAATTCGCAATGCACGCACAAGCGCACATGCCGCGTGCGCGTCGATTAGGCCACCTGCACCCCTGGTACTTTTACCAGAGAGTTGTGCGAACTCTGGGCCAACATTGAGCCGCCGGCCTGGCTAGCCACCCACGCGGACGCGCACGGTACGCGTCCGCGCCGATGCCCATACCCCCATCTACGCGTTAGCGCACTATACGCATCCGCGCTTCCCTCTCTGTTCCACCACCCGCGCGCGCGCACCATGCGTGCGTACGCATGGATGCCCTTCCTTCAATCCACTTCTTTTCCTCTCCTCTTTCCATTTCTTTCCTCCTCCTTTCTTCTTTCTCTCTCCTACCCTTAATCCAACACTCCCAAACACCATCGATAACCATTTATTTTAGTTAGTTATTAGTTAGTTAGTTAGTTAGTTATTAGCTAGTTAGTTAGTTAGTTGATTAGTTAGTCTTAGTTTTGTTTTCATTTTATTTTCTCTCTTTTCATCATAAGTGTTGGATTATTGACTTTGTTTACTACACATTGTTGCCTCTTATTGCCTAAATACTATTTTAGCATGAATGTTTTTTGATAATCTTTGTTGGACTATTTAATTGAGGTTATATTTTACTACTTGGTTTTGAGTTTTTCATGCTTACCTTTTAAGAATACCAAGTGATGAGAATTGCCTTCGAACTTGTAACTCTTTTTGAATTGCATGATTTGGCCACCATGTGATTTGAGCCTTATTCTGTGATTAGGCAACTTCTTGATGGATGTTGTGCATTTATACTAATGCATTGTATTTCTTGATTCTATGCATCCATATAAGTTTGACTTGAATGCTTCCATGCTTCTTTAATGCTTGTTTTACCTTACAAGTTCACTTAAAGCATCTCAAGCATACTAGAATGAGTAAAGTGCATGCTTCTTTTGTGACATAGCTTTTATGCTAATGTGTGTTCGAAAAGGTGCCTAATTTAGAATTCACACACCTATTTGTCATTAATGTCACAATAATTCACTCACTCATTTCTAGTGATTTACCTCATTCTAACAATGTATGCTTCCTTTCTTTTATATCTTCTCCTGTTATGGTGTTGTATTTTTGTTTTTTATGATGAATGCACCACAAGCAAACATGGAAGCAAGACTAAGAACACGCAGCAATCCGGAGAGTCGCTGTACCCCCTTGCTCATCTTTGAGTGCACCGAGGACGGTGCAAACTTTTAAGTGTGGGGAGGTCGTCCGACTGGTCGGCGATTTTAGGTGACAAGTTTCTAATTCCAACACTTTTGCATTTCATTTTAGGTTTTTAGGATTCTTATTGCATATGTATACACAATAAGCTTAGTCAAAATAATGAAAATTTTTCAAGGATTTCTATCTATAGGGCACATCAATTGAATTGAGTGAAAACTTTTCATAGAACTTGCTTGAATTATATATATTGTGGAACATGAATTTTTGAGCTAAGAACACAAGCAAGTGAGACTTGAGCCTAATGATGTGGTTACATCTTATAACCACTTATTTTCCTTCGTGTGTGCATTATTCTCTTTCTATGATTGTAATCTTTGAATTGTTTGATTCTTTATATCCATTATTTTATGTATTCATGCATTTATATGATTGAGGCCATCATTTCATTAGCTCACTTACCCAAATAACCTTACCTTTCATCTTCCATTGTTAGCCAATTTGAGCCTACGTTAACCCACTTGTTCTTATTTTAGCACATTACAAGCTTAAAGCGAAAAATAATAAATGTCCTTGATTTGGATCTTTGATTGGCTTAAGCTAGTGTGTGTGAGTATCATTCAAGTGTGGAAATCTTGGGACATTGGGTGAATAAAAGGGTGTATTTTGTATTTTGTTGAAAATATTGGGAATTGGGTACATGCTCATGTATTGATCAAATGTATAGACCTTATGCATTGATGCTCTTGTATATAGAAAGAAAAAAATGAGAAAAACAAAAGAAAAAAGAAAAGAAAAAGAAAAATAATATGGAAAAGAAAAAAAGAAAAAATAGAAAAAAAAAGAAAAAGAAGAAAAAGAAAGTAATAAAAAGGGGACAAAATGCCCAAAGCAAGGTCCAATAAAACTCAATGCATAAGTATTGTAAAGCAAAAAGAGAATGCATGAGTATGTGGAAAAAAGTGAAAAATGGGTAGTTAGGTTAGAACTTAATTGTATAGGATGTCATAGGTTAGGTGGGAAGTTTAAGCTTATCAAAGATTCAAAATTCAAGCTCACTTAACCATATATGCATCCTACCTTGACCTTAACCCCATTACAACCTAAAGAAAAGACCTCATGATAGATGTATGCATGCATGAAATATTTGTTGATTGTTAGAAGAAAAACAAATCCTAGAAAGCATGATTAGGAGAGAATTGAGAGAATCAACCCTAAACACTTGAGCGAGTAGAGTGCAAACACATCCGGTGAGGGTTTGATGCTCAATTACATATTTCCACCTATGATCATCTCTTTTCATGCAAGTTTGTAAAAATATTTAATAACTCAATTCAATTGTGGATTAGACTTGCTAGTCCTTAGCCCTTGTGCATATATGCTTCTTGGGAATTGATTTATTTTGACTAAGCAATTGTATTCATTTAGATAGTTGCATTTAGTTAGTTCCATTGAATAAATGCCATACCCTTTACTTCATTCTTGGTTTAAGCATGAGGACATGCTTGGTTTAAGTGTGGGGAGGTTGATAAACCCTGTTTTGACGGTTTATCTTGTATTGATTTTAAGAGATTTTATCACCTTTTACCCACATTTATCCATTGAA
>NC_029776.3:32128069-32160715 GCF_000817695.3 Arachis duranensis
AAGAAATCATGAAAAGTCAAAGAAGTTGAACTCGCCCATAGACGTGCGCGCACCTGGCGCTTGCGCGTACCTTGCGAATCACCCCATGGACGCGTACGCGTGCTGTGCGCGTACGCGTCGGTGCTGGTTTATGATTTTTTAATGAAAATGTGACCAACGAATTCTCAAGGGTTGTGGGGCCCAATTCCAACCAACTTTGGCGCCTAAACTGCTATTTAAAGCCAAGGATTGAAGAGCAAAGGGAGATTAGTTCATTTTTCACTCATTAGGATTAGTTTAGAAGTAGTTTCTAGAGAGAGAAGCTCTCTCTTCTCTCTAAAATTAGGATTAGGATTAGGTTTAGTTCTTAGATCTAGGTTTTAATCTTTGCTTTCTTCTACTTCTACCTTTCAATTCCTTGTTGTTACATCCATCTTCCTCTATTCTTTTGTTGTAATTTCCTTTATGTTGTTCTTGTGTTTTGTTGTAGATCTACTTTTGTTTCTTCCATTTTCTTTCAATTCAATAAGAGGTAATTCATAATAATTGTTCTTCTTTGCTTTTCTATTGTTGATCTCTTGCCTTTGTAGTTAGATCTCTCTTTAATTCTTGCAATTTATGTTGTTTACTTTTATTGCCTTTTATGTGTTTGTTGAAATGCCTCTTCTAGATATAGTATAGATTTTGTTCCTCTTAGCCTAGGTAGAGTAATTAGTGACACTTGAGTTATCTAATTCCTTTGTTGATTGGTAATTGGAGAGATTGCTAATTGGTTTGGAGTGCACTAAAGCCAGTCTTTCCTTGGGAGTTGGCTAGGACTTGTGGCTCAAGTCAATTCATCCACTTGACTTTCCTTCATTTAGTAAGGGTTAACTAAGTGGTAGCAATGAACAATTCTCATCACAATTGAGAATGATAACTAGGCTAGGACTTCTAATTTTCATACCTTGCCAAGAGCCCTTTTATAGTTGTTAGTTTATTCTAATTGCCATTTACTTTTCATGCTTCTTATCCAAAACCCCAAAACACATTTCTAACCAATAACAAAACACTTCATTACAATTCCTAGGGAGAACGACCCGATGTTCAATACTTTGGTTTATAAATTTAGGGGTTTGTTACTAGTGACAAACAATCTTTTGTATAAAAGGAGTATTGCTTGGTTTAGAAACTATACTTTACAATGAGATTTCATTAGTGAATTTCTAAGCCATCAAAAATCCGATCATCAAAATGGCGCCGTTGCCGGAGAATTGCAATGGTGTCATCAATGACTCGGAGGTGGAAGCTTTTGTCTTCCATGTCCTCTTTCTAGAGGTTTCTCCAACTTTCGGTGTCATCAATGGTTATGGAAAAACAAAAAAAGCTATGCTTTTACCAGACCAAACTTAGAATATTGCTCGTCCTCGAGTAAGAGAAGAAAGAATAGAAGAAGAAGAAGAAGATATGGAGGAAAGGGAGAGATGTGTGGGTTTCAGCCAAGGGGGAGAAGAGAGGGTTGTGTTATGTGAAAATGAAGAAGGATGGAGGGGTTTATATAGTGGAGGGAGAGGGAATGGGGTTCGGTCATTTAGGGTGGGTTTGGGTGGGAAAGAGATTTTGAATTTGAAGGTAGGTGGGGTTTATGGGGAAGAGTGGGTGGATGTGAGTGGTGAAGGGGTAATTGGGAAGAGAGATTGAGGTGATTGGTAAATGATGTTTGGGGAAGAGTGTTTTTGGATTGTGTGAAGAAGAGAGAAGGTAAGTTGAGGTAGGTGGGGATCCTGTCGTGTCCACAGATCCTGAGGTGATCCTGTGAGGTCCACAGATCCTGAGGTGTCAATGATTTATCATCCCTGCACCAATTAGGCGTGTAAAATGCCCTCTGCCTGCAATCCTGGCGTTTAACGCCAGACTGAAGCTTGTTTCTGGCGTTAAACACCCAAATGTAGCATGTTTCTGGCGTTTAACGCCAGCCTAATGCTTGTTGCTGGCGTTAAACGCCAGCTTTCCTCAGGGTGCAATCCTGGCATTTAAACGCCAGATTGCTGCTTGTTTCTGGCGTTCAACACCGGATTCATGCTCGGTTCTGGCGTTAAACGCCAGCCAAATGCTCCTTACTGGCGTTTAAACACCAATAAGCTCTTCCTCTAGGGTGTGCTATTTCTTCTGCTATTTTTTATTCTGTTTTTAATTTTAGCAATTGTTTGTGACTCCACATGATCATAAACCTAATAAAACATAAAAGAACAATAGAAATATAGATGAATAAAAATTGGGTTGCCTCCCAATAAGCGCTTCTTTAATGTCAATAGCTTGACAGTGAGCTCTCATGGAGCTCACAGATCATTAGAGCATTGTTGGGACCTCCCAACACAAAACTTAGAGTTTGAATGTAGGGGTTCAACACCAAACTTAGAGTTTGGTTGTGGCCTCCCAACACCAAACTTAGAGTTTGATTGTGGGGGCTTTGTTTGACTCTGTATTGAGAGAAGCTTTTCATGCTTCTTCTCCATGGTTGCAGAGGAAGATCCTTGAGCTTTAAACACAAGGTAGTACCCATTCAATTGAAGGACTAGCTCTCCTCTGTCAACATCAATCACAGCTCCTGCTGTGGCTAGGAAGAGTCTTCCAAGGATGATGCATTCATCCTCATTCTTCCCAGTGTCTAAGATTATGAAATCAGCAGGGATGTAAAGGCCTTTAACCTTCACTAACACGTCCTCTACTAATCCATAAGCTTGTCTTATTGACTTGTCTGCCATCTCTAATGAGAATGTGGCAGCCTGTACCTCAAAGATCCGCAGTTTCTCCATTACAGAGAGTTGCATAAGATTTATACCTGACCCCAGGTCACACAGAGCCTTCTCAAAGGTCATGGTGCCTATGATACAGGGTATTAAGAATTTACCAGGATCTTGTTTCTTTTGAGGTAGAGTTTGATGAACCCATGTATCTAGTTCACTAATGAGTAAGGGAGGTTCACCTTCCCCAAGTCTCATTACCAAATAACTTGGCCTTCAGCTTCATGATGGCTCTTAGATATTAAGCAACTTGCTCTCCGGTTACATCTTCATCCTCTTCAGAGGAAGAATAGTTCTCAGAGCTCATGAATGGTAGAAGGATGTTTAATGGAATCTCTATGGTCTCTAGGTGAGCCTCAGATTCCTTAGGTTCCTCAGTTTGGAACTCCTTTTTGTTTAGAGGACGTCCCAGGAGGTCTTCCTCACTGGGATTCACGTCCTTCTCCTCCTTTGTGCATTCGGCCATATTGATTATATCAATGGCCTTGCACTCTCTTTTTGAATTCTCTTCTGTATTGCTTGGGAGAGTACTAGGAGGAGTTTCAGTGATTTCTTACTCAGCTGACCCACTTGTGCCTCCAAATTTCTGATGGAGGATCTTGTTTCACTCATGAAACTTAAAGTGGCCTTAGACAAATCAGAGACTATGTTTGCTAAGCTAGAGGGGCTCTGCTCATAATTCTCTGTCTGTTGCTGAGAAGATGATGGAAAAGGCTTGCAATTGCAAAGCCTATTTCTTCCACCATTATTAAAGCCTTGTTGGGACTTTTGTTGATCCTTCCATGAGAAATTTGGATGATTTCTCCATGAGAAATTATAGGTGCTCCCATAGGGTTCACCTAGGTAATTCACCTATGCTATTGTAGGGTTCTCAGGATCATAAGCTTCTTCTTCAGAAGATGCCTCTTTAGTACTGTTGGATGCATTTTGCCATCCATTCAGACTTTGAGAAATCATGTTGACTTGCTGAGTCAACATTTTGTTCTGAGCCAATATGGCATTCAGAGCATCAATTTCAAGAACTTCCTTCCTCTAAGGCGTCCCATTACTCACAAGATTCCTCTCAGAAGTGTACATGAATTGGTTGTTTGCAACCATTTCAATAAGTTCTTGAGCTTCTGCAGGCGTTTTCTTTAGGTGAATGGATCCACCTGCAGAATGGTGACATCTTAGAGAACTCAGATAGACCATAATAGAATATATCCAAAATGGTCCATTCTGAAAGCATGTCAGAAGGACACCTTTTGGTCATCTGCTTGTATCTTTCCCAAGCTTCATAGAGGGATTCACCAACTTTTTGTTTGAAGGTTTGAACATCCACTCTAAGCTTGCTCAACTTTTGAGGAGGAAAGAACTTAGCCAAGAAGGCCGTGACCAGCTTATCCCAAGAGTCCAGGCTATCTTTAGGTTGTGAGTCCATCCATGTTCTAGCTCTGTCTCTTACAGCAAAAGGGAAAAGCATGAGCCTATAGACTTCAGGATTTACTCCGTTAGTCTTAACAGTCTCACAGATCTGCAATAACTCAGTTAAAAACCGATAGAAATCTTCTGATAGAAGTCTATGAAACTTGCAGTTATGTTGCATTAGAGCAACTAGTTGAGGTTTCAGCTCAAAATTGTTTGCTCCAATCGCAGGGATTGAGATGCTTCTTTCATCAAATTTGGAAGTAGGTGTAGCATAATCACCAAGCATCCTCCTTGCGTTATTGTTGTTGTTATTATTTTCGGCTGCCATCTCCTCTTCTTTTTCAAAAATTTCTGTCAAGTCCTCTCTAGAGGGTTGCGCTTTAACTTCCCTTAGCTTCCTCCTTAAGGTCCTTTCAGGTTCAGGGTCTGCTTCAACAAGAATGTCCTTGTCCTTGTCCTTGCTCCTGCTCATATGAAAAAAAAGGGAACAGAAAATAATAATAGGGATCCTCTTTACCACAGTAGAGAGATTCCTTTATGTTAGTAGAAGAAGAAAAGAATAGAAGAAGGAAAAGAGGAAAATTCAAACTCAGAGAGGAAGAGGGGGTTCGAATTTTAAGATGAAGAGAAGTGTTAGTAAATGAATAAATAAATAGAAAGAGATGAGAGATAAGAGTTTTCAAAAATTAACTAAAATAAAAGAAAAATATTAAAGTTAAAATTCAAAAATTAAGAAAAGGAATAAAATAAATAGAAAAGATTTTGAAATCAATTTTGAAAAAGATATGATTTGAAAAAGATATTTTGAAAAGATATGATTGAAAAAGATATTTTGGAAAAGATTTGATTTTTAAAATTAAAATTGATTACTTGACAAACAAGAAACTAAAAGATATGATTCTAGAATTTAAAGATTGAACCTTTCTTAACAAGAAAGTAACAAACTTCAAATTTTTAAATCAATCACATTAATTGTTAGTAAAGTTTTCGAAATTTTGAAATAAAGATAAGAAAAAGATTTTGAAAATAAATTTTAAAAATTTTTGAAAATAATAAAAAATGAAAAATATTTGATTTTTGAAAAAGATTTTGAAAAGATAGGATTTTTAAAATTGAAATCTTGACTTGATTAACAAGAAACAACTTATTTTAAAAAATTTTGACTAAGTCAACCCAAAGATTTCGAAAATTATGAGTAAAACAAGGAGAATATATTTTTTGATTTTTTTGAATTTTTAATGATGAGAGAGAAAAACACAAATATGACCCAAAACATGAAAATTTTGGATCAAAACCAATGATGCATGCAAGAACACTATGAATGTCAAGATGAATACCAAGAACACTTTGAAGATCAAGATGAACATCAAGACTTATTTTTGAAAATTTTCAAGAAAAGAAAAATATGCAAGACACCAAACTTAGAAATCTTTAATACTTAGACACTATGAATGCAAAAATGCATATGAAAAACAACAAAAGACACAAAACAAGAAAACATAAAGATCAAACAAGAGGACATATCAAGAACATCTTGAAGATCATGAAGAACACCATGCATGAAATTTTTGAAAAATGCATAAATTTTTAAAAACATGTAATTGACACCAAATTTAAAAATTGACTCAAGACTCAAACAAGAAACACAAAATATTTTTGGTTTTTATGATTTTATTAATTTTTTGTATTTTTTTGAAAATTATATTTAGAAAAACAAAAACAAATAAACAAATAAAAATTTAAAAAATTTTGGAAAACTTTTTGAAAAGAAAATTACCCAATCTAAGCAACAAGATGAACCGTCAGTTGTCCAAACTCGAACAATCCCCGGCAACGGCGCCAAAAACTTGATAGGCAAAATTGTGATTTACACTTTTTATAACTCGAACAATTCTTAGTAATGGCTCTAAAAACTTGGTGCACACTACTATGGTTCACTCACATTCTTCACAACTTCGCACAACTAACCAGCAAGTGCACTGGGTCGTCCAAGTAATAAACCTTACGTGAGTAAGGGTCGATCCCACGGAGATTGTTGGTATGAAGCATGCTATGGTCATCTTATAAATCTCAGTTAGGCGAATTCAAATGGTTGTAATGGTTTTCAAAAATAATAATAAATAAAGCATAAAATAAAGATAGAGATACTTATGTAAATCATTGATAGGAATTTTACATAAGTGTATGGAGATGCTGTGTTCCTTCTGAATCTCTGCTTTCCTACTGCTTTCATCCAATCCTTCTTACTCCTTTCCATGGCAAGTTGTATGTAGGGCATCACCGTTGTCAATGGCTACTTTCCATCCTCTCAGTGAAAATGGTCCAAATGCTCTTGTCACAGCACGACTAATCATCTGTCAGTTCTTAATCATGTCAGAATAGAATCCATTGATTCTTTTGCGTCTGTCACAACACCCAACAATCGTGAGTTTGAAGCTCGTCACAGTCATTAAATCCCTGAATCCTACTCGGAATACGACAGACAAGGTTTAGACTTTCCAGATTCTCAAGAATGGCCGCCAATAATTCTAGCTTATACCACAAAGATTCTGATTAAGGAATCCAAGAGATACACGCTCGGTTTAAGGTAAAACGGAAGTGGTTGTCAAGCACGTGTTCATAAGGATGGATGATGATGAGTGTCATGGATCATCACATCCATCAGGTTGAAGTGCAATGAATATCTTAGAACAAGAATAAGCTGAATTGAATAGAAAATAGTAGTAATTGCATTGAAACTCGAGGTACAGCAGAGCTCCACACCTTTAATCTATGGTGTGTAGAAACTCCACCGTTGAAAATACATAAGTGATGGTCCAGGCATGGCCAAATGGCCAGCCCCCTGAAGGTCTAAAATCGCATACACTGACTAAAGATCAATCAAAAGACGTCTAATACAATAGCAAAATGTCCTATTTATACTAGACTAGTTACTAGGGTTTACAAAAATAAGTCTAAATGCAGAAATCCACTTCCGGGGCCTACTTTGGTGTGTGCTTGAGCTGGGCTTGAGCTTTACATGTGCAGAGGCTTCTCTTGGAGTCAAACGCCAAGTTGTAATGTGTTTTTGGTGTTTAACTCTGGTTTGTGACGTGTTTCTGGTGTTTTACTCTAGAATGCAGCATGGAACTGGTGTTGAACGCCAGTTTGCGTCATCTAAGCTCGAACAAAGTATAAACCATTATATATTTCTGGAAAGCCCTGAATGTCTACTTTCCAACTCAGTTGAGAGCGCGCCATTTGGAGTTCTGTAGCTCCAGAAAATCCATTTTGAGTGCAGGGAGGTCAGAATCCAACAACATCAGTAGTCCTTTTTCAGCCTGAATCAGATTTTTGCTCAGGTCCCTCAATTTTAGCCAGAAAATACCTGAAATCATAGAAAAACACACAAACTCATAGTAAAGTCTAGAAATGTGAATTTTGCATAAAAACTAATAAAAACATCCCTAAAAGTAGCTAGATCCTACTAAAAACTACCTAAAAACAATGCCAAAAAGCGTATAAATTATCCACTCATCACTAAGCAACAATGATTAATTGATTATTATAATTAGACAAATTACATAAATAGAGAAATAATTGATTAAAAAAAACAAACGTGTAAAAATAGAGGTAATAAAAGTAGCAAACAGTGAGTTGTAAAGACAATGATGGTGAGAATATTAAGGTTTCAGAGATATTCACTCCTTAGAAAAACAATCCTTGTATTCATTTAATTGAGGCATGCAATGATCAATCACGACAAATCTTAAATAATCGAATTCCAATTCCTTGAAAATTCAATTTCTCTTTAACCTAATTAATCACTAATAAAGATTTAAGAAGCACAAAACAGATTTGGTTTCAAATAAGATTCAAGAATAGTCCTTAGGTTGAATTATATGTCACTTATCCAAAATAGTTCTAAACAATTGAAACTAACAAGAAAGAATGATTTTCAAATGTTTTCTAATCCACATTTTATGTCACTTATTCATACTAGGACAATTGAAAATCCTACGTGTCGCACACTCTTTGAAAACACTATTCCTTGTTAAATTAAAAAGTAGTGAGAAAGATTTTCAAACTAATTCCAATATTACTTTTTCCAAAACAATATTTAAAATTCAAAATAGAGTTAGAATATTTTTCAACAATTCCAAATCTTTAGGGAAGAAGAAACAAAAACTCAATCATGAAATAGATCAAATCATAAACCTCAAATAAAGTAAAACACCTAAATTAATAATCCATAAAAAGATTAACAGAGTTTCTAACTTTAATAGAGGAGATTAGTTGCCCATGATCAAAAGAAAACCTAGAATTATGAATTGTAAAAGCTGCTGAAGAATGAGAGGTGAAGAGGGCTCACGTATGTGTCTCCTTTCCTTGTATATGTTACCTTAAAACCTAAAATTCAAAATTCAAAAACAAAATCAAACTAAAACAGAATCAAATCTAACTAATTAATGTTTTTCTTCTCAAGTCAAGCTTTAAATCCTTCTCCAATTGATCTTCAATCAATGCTAAATGATATGAGCCTTGTGCCTAATCTTCAATCTCTCATTTAAACTTAAAGGCTTAGAGATTAGTGAAAAAAATCAAGAAACCTTGGAGGGTGAAAGGTTCATACATTGGACACAAGTGGACACATCCAACGTGGCTTGAAATTGATCACTAAAGGTGCCATGATTAAGGCATGATAGACGCAGCTCACACACATTAGACATGCTTTGAGGAGGCTTGATGGTGAGTTGGACGTGCCACTAGGCACGTCAAACACAAAGGTTGGAGGTGAGCCCTTGAGAGGGAGCTCCAAAGGCATGTTGGACGTGAAGCTTGAGTGAGTCACTAGAGCGTACCACCAAATAGCATGTTGGACGTGCATGCCCTCCTTTGGGTTCAACGTGAGCTTCTTTTGGCTTCTTAGAGGAGAGGTACAAATGGCACGTTGGACGTTCCATAAGGTTTTCATGTCAAGGTCTTTCTGTTCAGGTCCATAAACCTTGTTGTTTGAACCAGCACCCATTCTGTTTGCTCCAACACCTATTTTCTTGCTCATTTCTATTGACTTTCCTCCAATTTCTCCTGTAACAAATGAATTCAAACTAACTCAAAGTAATACTCATGAAATCATGAAATCATTGCTTAATTAACAAGAATACTTAGTTTATTGAATGAAGTTCTAAAGGAAAAACAACTAAAGATGTGGCTGCATCAAGTATACATCATTTATCACAATAATTATTGCAAGATCCAATCTAGTTTTAGTAGGGGAGCTTTGATGTAGAGATTATTGTTAGTCTATAATTTTTCAATAGAATTTCATTGCAAGTATAGTCCAAACTGATTAGTAACTCTCAATCAAAGTTTAAAAGGTTGTCACAATACAAACCAAAATAACCGGGAGTAGAATTTCGGGTCATTCTTCCTAGGAATTTCAATCGAGTACTCAATTATTGGCTTTGAGAAAAATCAGAAAATTGATAGCAAGAGACAAGAAATGTAAATAACAAGAAATTAAAGAAGCAAATATTAACTAAATGTCAAAAGCAATTAAAATAAGGCAATTAAAGAAATCAACCAAGAAAGATCTTGGCAAACGTTGATGGTCAAGGATCACTATCCTTGTTACTAACCACAACATGATGATTACGAGGATCAATCACACTTTGTCATCCCTAACATTGGAAGAAAGTCAAATGGGCTTAATTAATCCTAATCCGTAAGTCCTAGCCAACTGACTAATTAACTTTGTGAAAGACTAGCGTCAATAGAAACAAGACCAATTAGGATCTTCAAATTATCAATCACTTGGACATTAGTAACTCAAGGTTACCTAAGTTACCAACCCAAGCCAAGAATACAAAAATCTACTCTAAAACTAATTCAAGCATTTTATCAAACACTTGGCATGCATAATGTAAGAACTGAAAATAATTAACGATTGATTAACGTAAAATAATAATAAATTAATTACCCAAAATAGGTTCCAAATATTTAGAATTTTAATTATAAAATTTTAATATGATATTTGAACTCAGTAGATTTTTCTGAGTTGGAAAACATAATTTTCTCCAGAAAATTGCGTAAAAACGCGTACTGGTAAATTAACCGGCAGTACCGACTTAAATCTGTCTGATACTGTGTGAGAATGATAAAAACAGTAGAAAAAGTTTGGAAATAAATTAAAGTTGAAAATTGGGCGCTAATTTAAAAAGGTTTGGCCCAAAACGGGCAAAAAACGCTAACAGGTTGGATTGGACCCAAGTTGGGTCCAAGCCCAACATATATAAGATCATTAATGAATCTCATTCAGCCCATAACATCACAAAACAAAATCAAATGCTGAAATGAGTTGAGACGAAAAAGGGCAAGGTCACTATTCACATACAACTTCCGGTGGCCATATCTCGAGCTACAGTGTTCCGATTCGCGTGACGTTTGCGGCTACGCTAAGCTCTCGACGAGCCTGTCACTTCTAGCTAGGTGTTGTGATAAGTTTCTTGCAAATCTCTGCCCTATTTTTTAGCCTAAGAAATTAAAAAATTTAGGTTTTGGTTTTGAGTGAGTTTTTGTGTTTTGATTGATTAGGTGGTATTTAAGGTTGAGCTATTGGTGGTTTGTACTCCAAACACTATCAAAAAAGGTAAGAAAAATTTTTGCATTGTGAAATTGTGATTTTGGTAACTCTAGGTTGATTTGTGGTAATTGATATGGTTTTAGTTGAGTTCTTGCAATTGTTGGAGTTGATTTGGAGCTTTGAATGTGAGATTGCTAATTTGTTGGTGATTGAAAGCTTGTTTGGACTCAAAGTGGTGTTTTGTGCATATTGAGAATTGGCCAAGGTATGGTTTCAATTTTCTCTATGTAATATATAATATTTCTGTACACTTAGACTAGTGAACTATAGGATAGGTTTGGATTGAATTGGTTGTTGAACTTGTTGAATGATAATGTATGATGTTTTGATAATTTTGATTATTTTGATGAATTATGTTGTTAATGTGTATAAATGGTGTTAAAGATTGAGATTGAGGTGGAATGAGGTTAATTATGATGATTAGTAGTGATAGAATGATGGTTGATGAGTATGTTGGTTGAAAAATGGTTTAGTATGATAAATTTGATCATTGGAGTAAGGATTATGTGATGTGAGAGAAAATTGGTAAGAGTGGTGAATTGAGACACAAAAAGGGTAAGTTCTTATGTGAATTGAGGTTTGAGGTAGTTTAAATTTGCTTTGATTGTGAATTTTAGAAATTTGAGAACCTTGTTAACTTTTGGTAAAAAGCCAGTTTTTGGTGATCTTTGATGGATTATAACTTGAGCCTCAGTTTTCGAAATTCGTTGGAATTTGTCTTAAACAAAATTTCATTTAAAGATATTTATATTGATATAAAGTTTAACCAAAATAGATTTTTGTAGAGGAAGTTATGACTATTTAAAGTTTGGTGCCAAAAACTGAATTCTGTAACTTTGAATTTTTCTGAGTTTGGTGAGGGTTGCGTATGTGACATGGTGCACGCGACACGATCAACCTATTCGGTTTGGGCATCTCGCGTACGCGAGGCACTGCATGCGTTCGCGAGCCAGTAGATTTTCGACCCTTGCGTACGCGACATAGTGCACGCGACGCGACCAAACCATTCGGGTTGGGCATCTCGCGTACGCGAGCAGGTGGTTGCGTATGCGACCACCCCTTTTTCAACAGCATGCAGATGCGAGGCAGAGGCTTGCATATGCGAGACTCCTGTTTTGCTGAAACATGATTTTTCTTTGTTTTCAAAGGTTCTCCTATTTTCTAAAATTCCTTCAAAGGCTAATTAAGAGTATTGTCTAATATTTAGACTCTAATATTACTAAAGATAAGTTAGTGAATTATTTTAGTGAATTTCTATGTGAATTTAGAAAATGAAGACTTAGGATTCTGGAGTACTGAGGGTGGATTAGTTAAGAGAAGTGATAGAGTATTTTAAAGACGACTGGTATGATGAAATTGTGGAGTAAGGGTTGTGGTTAGTCCCGCTTACATTGAGATGTGAGGCCCGTGGCAAGAGTATCCCGCTCGCATCATTTCGGAATCACTAGAGTGTGTAGGCACTATATCCTGGCCCGTGACAGTTGAACCGACAATGTGATATCACAGTCAAATAGGATAGGCATTCATCATGTGCATCTTCTATCTGTTTGTTTGCTTTGCCGACTTGAATTGCTTGCCTAATTGTATAACATGATTAATTGATATGATATACTTGTGCTTTACTTGCATTGTTATTACTTGTGTTTTCTACTGGGATTGAGGAGGATCGGAAGGCGGTGGCGATGGGATCACATGGCGGTTAGGCTGGTGAAAGCTGTGGGACAGCAGTGAATTGATAGTTAAAAATCTCTTAGGATAGTTACCCCGTTTCATAAAGGATTTAAAGTTATAGTTTTAATTATATTTATGCTTTAAATTGAATCTTATTATTGATATGAAGTTCTAGGAATGCCTCTGGCATCCCGGGGTCTTATATCTTACATTACTAGGCACTGTTACCATACTGAAAACCTCCGGTTCTCATTCTATACTTTGTTGTTGTTTTTCAGATGCAGGTCGCAATCCACCTTGGTGAGTTGCTTGATGGTGACAGAGCGGAGGACCTTTATCATGATTTTTGGAGTCTTTGGGTATTTTGATTTGTTCTTTCACTTTTGTATTTATTTTGCCTTAGAGGCTTACCTTGAGAGAGATATTCTGTATATGCTGTTTTAACTTGCAAAACTCTGTATGTCTGTATATATACTAGTCGGCTTAAACTCCGCGGGTTGCAGCTAGTACTATATGAGTATTCTACTTATATATCCATATACATTTTGTTATCTTGTATCTATATCTTTTGCCTCGATTAGTGTAGTTTTGTGTGAACATTTCATGCTTTTGAAACTCTATTTTTGAGCTTATTTTTTATCGGGCTTCTAGAACAATTACTTCTTTCTATATATATTTATATATAAGCTTTAGAATTGTCGTAACCTTTGATTAACCTTTGCTTTATGGCATGAGGTAAGGCTTAGGGTAATTAGAGTGTTACATTTAGTGGTATCAGAGCGGTTCGTCCTCATGAGCCTGAGGGATGGACTGATTGTGCTTCATTGCATACTCTGTGTCTTTTTCTTTGATGCTATTTAGGTTATCTACTTGATATTGCATAGCATGCTTGTTTGTGAGTGCCTTTTTGGGATAATTGAAGCACTAGACTTTTGATATTGAGACTGATCACTTTGATATCTATTGTTTGGTGTGGACAGGACCCTGAATGGTGACTCGTAGACAAGGTCAGACACGTACTCGAAGAGATTGTGAGGATGATCAACCCCCTAACGACCATGCTGGGTTTATGGCCACGATGACTAACTTGGCTAACTCTATGCAAGTGAATGCTACTGCCACGAATTAAGCTGTGAAAAGGATAGGACGACCAGCTGGAATTGGGTACGGAGAAGGGACCGGGACCAACATGGATGGTGTCCCGATGGCACTAACCGCTTTCTTGAAAGTTGATCCCCCAATTTTCAAGGGAACAACAAATCATGCTGAAGCAGACGACTAGTTCAAAGATGTGGAGTGTGCACTACAAACTCAACACGTCCCGAATAATCAGTTCGTGGAATATGCGACTTATCAATTAGTGGGAGAAACTCAACATTGATGGCAGGGAGAGTATCAATTTTTGCAACTACAGAATATGGATATTCCATGGGAGCTGTTTCAGACTGCTTTCAACAAGAAGTATTTTCCTGAATCAGTAAAAGAGGAAAGAGAGTTAGAGCTTATGCAGCTGAATCAAGATTCAATGTCTGTGGCCGAGTATACGAGTAAGTTCGAGGAGCTCCGTAAGTTTTCAAGGGTATGTCGAGAAGCCCCTAAGTCCTATGAGGGTTGAAAGTGCATAAGGTACAAATGAGGTCTAAGGGAAAATATTATGAGTGCTGCGACTCCGTTAGAGATTCGGAGATTCTCTGAATTGGTGAACAAGGCAAGCATTGTTGAAGATTATACCAAGGACACGACTTTGGTGAGAGATGATCATGGCGGTACTAGTAGCTGAGGTCGTGGGAAGTATGTTCCATCAAGAGGCCAGAATTTCAAGAAGGGTAGACATGCCCCTCAGCAATCCCAAGGTCAAGGGCATATTGGAGAGACTAACCATGACCAATATCACCAGGCGAGAGGAGGAGGTAAGCAGGTGTGGGCTCAACAAAAGGACCTAAGGTGCCCGAGATGTGGAAGATACCATCCAAAAGCGTCGTGCATGGCTGGGTTCAGTGGATGTTACCGCTGTGAATTGTCAGGGCATATCTCTATACGTTATCCTTATACAAAAAATCAGGGTACGGCCGATCTTAGCAACGGTGTTAAGGATCCCCATTTTGAGGTAACGATTGATAACCGAGTTTTAATCCATTGTAGGATGTTGTAACCCCAACTCTCCTTACTAACTTATGATGGGGACAAGGATTTAAAACTAGGAATATTAGATTTAACATCAGGCTTAGGACCAGAGTTTAGCTTAATTTTATTTTATGGAACGTTGCCGTTAAGGCTGGCCAAACTTAACGTTAGAGTAATCAACGGTAGAAGATAGTTTTGGTGGACGCAGCCAAGCGATTCGGATTCTTAGTGACAACTAATTAGAGTGACACAGCGAAAGGCGTGAAGGAGCATTGACACAGTGGAGTTATGAAAGATGAAGTACCTTAACGACTTGAATTAGGCTGGCGATATTAAGTAGCCGAATACTTCGTGGAAGGAGGGACAATTGTAGTTGAGGGTTATACACTTTTGGCGCTGAATGCGACTCTGTGTGGATTACCGACGGTTGAACAAGGTGATAATGAAGAACAAGTATCCGTTGTTGAGGATAGATGACTCAATGGATCAGTTGCAAGGAAATGGAGTGTTTTTTTAAAATTCGGTTACCATTAGATAAAGATGAAGGAGGACGGCAATGGGACACCTAATACGAGAGAGAGATTACCAATAAATGCATATGACCCGATTTGTCTTTCATTTGTAACCTGAGTTGAATTACTTTATTCAGTGATCCTTCTTGATAATAAATTTGAATGTTTTCTAAATTAAACCCTTGCTTTCATGTATCCTCGCCCGAAACTCGTACCCCTTGACATGAGCCTAAACTCGTTTCGACCCAATCAAGTGTGAGAGAGATTACTGTTAAGATAAACTATCAGCAGAGACATATTTTTATTTAATGTGCCTTATTGTTTCTTTTACGGATTCTTAAATTGGAATTCTTTTCTTGAGGTTCACTTTAATTCTCTTTCTGGTGCATTTTCTTATTTCCTACAACCCTATCTGATCACAACAAAATGTATCTTTTTAATTTCTTGCGAATATCATTTAAAATTATTTGCTCTCTTTTGAGCTTGGTATTCCTTCAGATAGTTTGAACTCATTTCAACATCACACGCAATCCTTAGACACAACCATCGATATGTTAGTTCCTTAGGACACAACTTATGAACACAAAGGATGAAACCGGTGAGCGTGCAACCTTACGAGGACTTGTAAAGCTTCAATTTTGCAAATAGCGTTACCGATGAATGAGTTGACATACAAAGATGTTCATTGGTGTGAACGTCCTATTATAGGGGGAAATTCTTCAAAATTTCAAAGAAAAATTAACTATAGTGCTAGTGTTTGCACTGCTTGAACCCCATGGACCATTAAGGATCTACTGGCACGTTTCATAGAAAAATCTTGGAGTGCGTTCTGATGTAACATCATGATGTAATGGTTTATGCATCGCGACAGTTGAGGCCTTACGATCTGGAGCATGCTGCGTTTGTGCTTGTGTTGAAGATGTGAACTAAGGAGGAACTACCTCCATGGATATGGATTTAATTACTAAAGGACTACGGTTTTGAGTTAAGCTATTACCCATAAATTTTTGCACTTGAATTTGGTTTCTACATGTAGATTATAGGGTGGTTAATATAACATTTGATACATGGTGAATTATTGAATGCAGAGGTAAGAAGAGAAGGAAAAAAATTAAGTGAACATGAATTTTTTAGGCTTGAATTTTGACTAGGTTTGACATTGAGTGGCATCGATTTTAGTTATGATAATTGAAAATCCATTGGTTGTTTAGTATGTCGAGTTGTAGTGTTGCACTTAAAGATGAATAATATGAGTAGGTACTCTTGTTGTTGTTGGGGTCCTAGGTAATACTATTATTGACGTTGAGAATTTAATGAGTCCTTGACTTAGGCATAGAGATGCTATAAGGCCCAAAGTTATGACTTAGACTTAGGATGAGCGTAAACCCTATTTGGGTCAAGTTGAGAAAGTTAAAAAGTGAGCCTAGGTTTTGTAATCCGATAATCATGTATGACTTGACTGAATAATGGGATAAGTTAATTAATTAGTGGTTGAAAATCAGAGTGGCGCAGCAGAAGCTTGTGGAATGCAATGGCATATGATAGTTGTGAATAGAGGTTGTAGAATGGTGACCAGATGTATCTTAGGCTTGAATACTTGAAGAGCTTAGTGGGTTAAAGTAAGTAAGGATTTCTAAGAAACTGAATTTAATTGGGGCTGTGAGATTAGATTGATTCGGAGTAGCCTTTGGAGATGATTACAGGTGTAATTGAATTTGTGTGTAGATGGTAATGAATAAATTATTGGTTTTGCAAGATAGATTTGAAGAACATTGAATTAAATGCTGATGTAGTATTGAGGTTGACTGAAGGGAGCGAAGGGTGAGAAGGAAGAGTACAACATAGGCTTGAATTCGGTTAAGATATGGCATTATAAATAAAAATGAAGGATATAAATAGGAAATTGAGTTAACGTGGAGGAATGGAAAGGTGAATAGTGAGAGATAAGTTTAAGTTAAGGGAACATTTAATGGAGTTGATGGGTAAACCAAATTTTGGGGACAAAATTTTTTATTTGGTGGGAAGAATATAAGAACCGAAAATAATTAATGATTAATTAACGTAAAATAATAATAAATTAATTGCCCAAAATAAGTTTCAAAAATTTAGAATATTAATTAGAAATTTTAAATATGATATTTGGACTCAGTAGATTTTTCTGAGTTGAAAAATATAATTTTCTTTGAAAAATTGTGTAAAAACACATATAGGTAAATTAACCGGCAGTACCGGCTTAAATTTGTCTGGTACTATGTGAGAATGATAAAAATAGTAGAAAAAGTTAGGAAATAAATTAAAGTTAAAAACCGGGCACTAATTTAAAAAGGTTTGGCCCAAAATTGGACCAAACGGGCCAAAAATACTAACGGGTTGGACGGGGCCCAAGTTGAGCCCAAACCAACATATATTAGATCATTAATGTAGCTCATTCAACCCATAACATCACAAAACACAATTTTGCATTCTGAAATGAGTTGAGAGGAGAAAGGGGAAAGGTCACCAAAATGTAAGCTATTTACAATATCCATACATTCACAATAGCTAATAATATAACACCATTGCAAAGTCTCCAGCAACGGTGCTAAAAACTTGATGGAGAGATTATTGTGGGTCTAGAATTTCTCAATAGAATTTCGTTGCAAGCATAGTCCAAATCGACGAGTAACCCTCAATCAAAATTTAAAAGGTTGTCACAATACAAACTAATATAACCGGGAGTAGAATCTCGGGTCGTTCTTCCTAGGAATTACAATCGAGTTCTCAATTATTGGCTCTGAGAAAAATCGGAGGATTGATAACAAGAGACAAGAAATGTAAATAACAAGAAATTAAAGAAGCAAATATTAACTAAATGTTCAAAGAAATTAAAATAAGGCAGCTAAAGAAATCAACTAAGAAAGATCTTGGCAAGGGTTGATGGTCAAGGATCACTATCCTTGTTACTAACCACAACATGATTACAAGGATCAATCCCACTTTGTCATCCCCCAACATTGGAAGAAAGTCAAATGGGCTTAATTAATCCTAATCCATAAGTCCTAGCCAACTCACTAATTAACTTAGTGAAAGACTAGCATCAATAGAAACAAGACCAATTAAGATTTCCAAATTATCAATCACTTGGATATTAGTAACTCAATGTTACCCAAGTTACCAACCCAAGTCAAGAATACAAAAATTTACTCAAACTAATTCAAATATTTTATCAAACACTTGGTAAGTATAAAAGAAAAAATATGGTAAATTGTAATAATAATAAAATCTACACTACCAACTACAAGAGAATAATAACAATAATCCAAACAAGTATCAAGGAAATGTAAAACATCAAATTGCATTAAAAGAAATTGAAATTAACAAGAGTGTTCGTAAAACTAAAGAGGAAAAATAAGAAATTAACAAGAGAAACTAAGAGAATTAAGATGCTAGAACAATAAAAAGTAAGAAAAACTAACTTAAAACAAGATTAAAATCTAAATCTAAGGAGAAATTAAACTAAAAAAACCCTAAATTCTAGAGAGAAGTTAGAGCTTCTCTCTCTAGAATTGGCCTACAACATAATGTAAAACTAAAATTATGACTACTTGGTTCATTCTCCCCTCAATCCCTGGTTCAATAGCATCAGAAATAGGTTGGATTGCACCCAAAATACTCCAGAAATTGCCCCTCACGTGTTTCTTTAAGGAAGCACTTTTTGTTGTCTCATGTATGCAAGTATTTGGCTGCATATGCGAACGTCTTAACACACATCCACTATATTATTTTGAAGTCTCGGATGTTAGCTTTCTAATGTCACTAGAACTACCTCATTCGAAACTCTATAGCTCAAGTTATGATCACTTTAGTACGAAGAGATCAGGGCTGACAGCTCTACACATCCTTCATTTCTTCATAAATTCTCCACTTTTGCATGCTTTTTCCTTACTTCTTCAATCCATACTTGTCTGGTAAACCTGAAATCACTTCAAAAAACACATCAAAGCATCGAATGAGATTAAAGTGAATTAAATCTCACAATTTAAAGGCTCAAAAAATATGTTTTTACTCTTAAACACAATTTAGGAAGAACTCACAAAACTATGCTATTTTAATGAATAAATGTAAGAAAAGTTGATAAAATCCACTCAATTCAATCCAAAATAAACCACAAAATTGTGGTTTATCAAGCTTAAAGCCTTACTCATGGCACATGAAGAGTTATTATAAAAGTATAAGAAACCTGAAAGCTTTGTTCAAGCTCACTTGGCTCATATGCAATCTTCTCAACAATTCACTTAAGGTGGTTTTCAATGAGGCAAAGGTTTTAACAGGTTTGCTCAAGGTGGCAGAGTAATGCAGTCTTAATTTTAAGGTAATGAAAGAAAATCTTTATGATCACATCCTCAATGTCAAGTTTGTAATAAGATTAGACACACAGTGATTTCTTGTTGGTACATGTACGCTTTAGGATTTAGAAGAGCGAATTTAGAAACCGCTTCAATATTGTGAAGTCCAGGAGAAAATCTTTCATATTATAGTAACTTGAACGAAGTATAATACGCAACACCTTCAACATTCCAAGATCCTAATTAGTATCCAAACTCAGGCGTAACTCATCATATGATGGCTGATGTTGAAAATTTCAAAGAGAAATATGAATATGCTGGCTCAAAGAAAGTTATAATTAGTAATGTGGTTCAGGTTTCCAATTAGCCATATTGAAAAATTTTATTCTTACATCAAATCTTAGTACAAAAATGTTCTTCCTTACTATTCTTGTGCCTCAAATTTTTAAGAATTTATTGAATGCTTATCAATTTGTTAGAGATAATAGAGTCGTATTCAAATTTTATAATGATTGTTGTCTTATCAAATGCAAGGTTTTCAAGAAGGTCATACTCTAAGAAATATTTGATAAAAGCATGTACAAGTTTTTTAAGTGCGTGCTCGTTCAGATTCTCATAATGTTGTTGCATATGCTTTTCTTGCTTTAGTACCAAAAAATAAAGATTCCATGGTGTGACATGCTCGAATTAGGCATCCTGCTAATAATACTGTTAAGACAGTTCTTAGTTCTTGTAATATTTTCTCAGAATAACTAAGTTTTTTTTGTCCATCTTGTTGCATGGAAAAAGCTCATCAGCTTCCCTTTGATAATTCTACCACTATATACTTAAAGCTTTAGAGTTGATGTACACAGATATTTGGGACCCTACCCCTATGTAGTCAATAAATAATTCTAGATATTATGTATATTTTATTTATGCTTTTTCACATTTTACTTGGATTTATCTCATTTTTTCTAAATCTCAAGTCAATATTGTTTTCCAAAATATGGTTGAATTGCAACTTAGAAACAAAATTAAATATGTTTAGAGTGACAATACTAAAGAGTGTTTGAGCTTGGCCAAATATTTGCAGAAAATAGGTGTGATTTGGAGGTTCTCATATCCTTATATGCATCAATAGAACTGTTCTACTAAATGGAAGCAAATATATATAGTAGAAATAGGTTTAACATTGCTTGCTACATCCTTAATACCAAAGAGATTTTTGAGAGATGCCTTTCTCACTCAAGCTAGGCTCATTAACATGCTGCCAAGTCCAACTATTGACAACATTAGCCCCTATGAGAACTAATTTAACATCAAGCTAGATTACGTCTCTCAAGACCTTTGGGTGCTTGTTCTTTATATACAAGACCTTACCATGTTCATAAGATTGATGACAGGTTCGAGCCACACATGTTTTTTAGGTATGTTTCACAACACAAAGGTTAAAAGTACTTCAATGATAAAGGGAAAGGAATTATTATCAAGCATATATTTTTTTATGAAACAAAGTTTCCTTTTAAAACTAGGTATCCTCTTTCCAAGGCCTTATCTCATTCAAACCAACAATCAAGATTATCTCACAATTTTAGCTAGTCAATCTGAACTTGACTTTACACCAACACACCTAAACTAAACCAATCCTCACTTTCAGAACCAACACAATACACCCAACCAAAAGCAAATAGATCAAACACTACAAATGAGCCTGAACCAAACCCACCAAATGAACCAAGTGCACAAATGAACACGAAATATTACAATCTCACCATGATTAACCTAGACACTTTATGATAACTCACTCCATGAATGAAATCTTTAAGCACAAAATATTTAAGCCTGCCTCACTTACAGTACATGAATCACTAAGAATATCTCATTGGAAGCAGGCAACGGATGATGAGTATGACACATTAATGAGAACTCAGACTTGGCAATTAGTACTACTTCCTAAAGTGAGAACTTCAATTAGTTGTAAATGTGTGTTTTTTGAGTCAAATACAACTCAGATAGCTCCCTTTAAAAGTATAAAGCCCATTTAGTAGCACAAGAATTTAGTCAATGACTTGGTATGTACTTCAAGAAAACATTCAGCCTTGTGGTGAGTCCAACTTCCATTAGACTTATTCTTTCTCTGACAAGGTCATTTGATTGGCAAATAAGGCAGTTGGATGTTAATAACGTGTTTTTGAATGGAGACTTAACTGAAGAGGTTTATATAAAGCAACCATCTGGCTATGAGGTTGACTCAACTAACTTGATTTGTAAACTAACCAAGTCACTTTATGGGTTGAAGCAAACATATCGAGCTTGGTATGTTAAGACTTTGCAGTAGTTCAGGGTCAACAATACAAAATTAGATACTTTATTATTCACTCAGATGAACAATGGTACTATCACATATCTCCTTGTGTATGTCGATATCATTGTGACAGGAAATTTAGAATCATAGATTGAAAGTATAATCAACTAACTTAGCTCCTTTTTTGCTTTAAAGGACATGGGCAATCTTAACTATTTCCTTAGGTTGGAAGTCACTCATATAGAAGATGGGGGCTTATTTTTGTGTCAATCAAAGTATGTTGGAGAGTTATCATATTGCATCAATTGATTTTGTTAATTTATGCAATCACCTTTTGAAGCTCACTACTAAAAAGCAGCTAAAAGAGTTCTTTGTTACATAAGTAGCACTGCAGACTTTGTAGATATAACTCTCTAAAGATTTTAGCCTCAAATTCTCAGTGACTCTGATTGAGGTTCTGATCAAGATGATCGCAAATTCACAAATGGATTGTGTCATTCTAGGTCTGAATCTAATTTTTTGGTCTTCAAGAAATCAACATTTTATCACAATGTCTAGCATCAGGATAGAGTACAGGAAAGTTGCTGATGCTGTCACTGAGGCCATGTCCATTAAGAACTTATTAAGTGCAGTTCAAATGCCACTTCAATCCCTACCATTACCATTATACATCGTGATAACCTTAGTGCATTTATGTTAATTGCCAATCCTGTTCTGCATTCCAAATCGAAGCATATGGAGCTTGATGTTTATTTTGCAAGGGATCTAGTGATAAAAGGGAAAGTCAGGGTCATCCATATCCAACACTGCAACAAGTTGTAGATATATTTAGAGGTGTTCGCGGTGCGGTTTGGATCGATTTTGAGTCAAAAACTCATCCGATCCGAACACTGATTTTACTTGTGGTGCGGTTTGGATTGGATGTTTTTTTAAAAAAAAATTGATCCGATCCAATCCAATTTCAAGCGGTTTGGATTGGATTGGATTTGCGGTTTTATAAATTAAAAAATTAAATACATATAACAAGTCCTAACATCAAAAATAATCAACAATGACATAACAAGTCTCAACAATATATTAAAAAGCCAACGATAACATAACAATAGAAATAAAATTATAGGTTAGTTAAAATAAATAAATAAATAAATAATATTTTGAACATAAAATATTTATTAAATAATAATAATACATGAATAATATAAAAATGTATAAAAAATCGAATATGTTATAAGTATAATTGTAAATATAATAATAATATTATAACACATTGTGCGGTTTAAATTAGATTGGATTAATTATGAAAAGTAGATCTGAAATCCGATCCGATCTAGCGGTTTGCAAAACAAAGAATCCAATCAAATCCGAATTAATACGATTTTAATTGGTTTTAAATTTAAATTAGATTGGATGAGCGGTTTAATTTGAATCGGTTTAAATTTAAACACCCAAATATATTTACCAAACCAATCTCTTTTATATTGTTTGAGGATTTTCGTAGCAAACTCAAGCTTGGACGAAAAGATTTTCGTAGCAAACTCAAGCTTGGACGAAAGCCAATCCTTCATTTGAGAGAAGATGAAAGAAATAAGAGAGAGAAAGTCATTGAGTATGTTGGTAGTTAGTTAAGCATCATAATTAATTAGTGGTCAGTGAGTTAGTTACAAAGCTTACTCAATAGTAGCTCATACATCTCATGTAGTGTACGTCTGTGTATATATATAACTCTCTAAGCTCAGTCTCATTTAGTTAATGATGAGTACATTCTTTTCTCTCTTACTCAAACTCTATGTTCTCTAAATCTCTCTTTAAACTTTCATATTTTGTTTGATATTTTTACACCTAGATTTTCTAACTTCTTTTTATAATTTTTTTTAAACAAAAGAGAATGCGTTTTGCCCACTGGCACATGTTCACAAACAATGAATATTAATGAACATCAGAGTAAAAAGATTGTACACTCTAATTAAAAAGATGGTTAAAGTTACGATGCCTATTCCCTACTATTGCAGAGAGAATAAATCTGTAAAGCATGCTGGACCTTCTAAGGTTAGTACGTGGTGATAAGGTGGGAAAGAAAGAGGCCAAGAGTGCAAGGGGTTCTTTATAAATTGAAAAAGTATAGCTAGACAATAAAAATATTAAATAATATAAATAATAAATATATTAGATGTTTAATTTATTAAGTGTGTAAATAGTTATCTTAATATTAAGATTTAGATAAATAATTTAGAGTATAATATATTTTTACTTTATTAAATTAATTTTAGAACTCATTATTTACATTATTCACAAAAATTATTATTTACCTAACAAAATCCTTATAAATTATAGTGGACAGACGCTAAAAGGCTTGGAACCTCATTCCATATCCTTTCTTTAAACTTTATTTTTTGGGCGTATCTAATATGCCTTAGTTAATATGCTAGCATTCTAGAGGTTTACACTTTACACTTAAAAAAAATGTCTGTCATGATGCTTATGGAGGCCCACGAAGCTTTCACCATTGAAAGAAGGTATGCTGCACCACCAAGTTCGAACCCTAGTTGAGACTGGAATGAGGTTTGATAAAACCTCAAAGTGTGGGTGCGTGGATGTATTTTGTGATACCTAAGATTGAGTTGTCCAATCCACTTGACCAAAAAAAAAAGGTATGATGTATAAAAAAATAGAAGAATTAAGAGGGTTAAAATAGCGAAAATTAAGAGTGGGTAAAATAGGTTTTAGGAAAAAGTAGAAAAGTTTTGTGTTAAAAAATTATTTCTCTTACTAATAAATAATAGTAATAATAATAATAATAATGTGGCCAAAATGGATATAATTTTCCTTCGGTGCGCATCATTTTTTTGTTTTTTTGGTAATTTTAGTTTTAGCATTCATTGAATGTAAAACAGAGATGAGCTCACAGGAGAATCAAATTACAATTTGCATGTGCACATTTCTGCCACCCGTGAAAACCGGAAACAATTACCCTAATTCATTTTAACCATGGAAGTCACACACAACAATATTCCACCTCCAACAAATTAAGACAAATATATATATATATATATATATATATATAATACCCACCAAGAAGAGTTTTTGATTGCTTTAATGGTTTTTGATCTTGCTTTTTGATCCATAAGCTACAAGAAGAACCAAACCACTGACCATGCCATAGGATAAATCAACCAAGCAATCCCTGAAAATCATAAGACAATTTTTTGTTCTTAGCTTTAATTGTTCACTTTTACTCTACCCATTATTAGTGTTAAATTGATAAAGTTAGTACATATAAGAGTATCTAGACAAAATTTGGTGTATTTGTACTAAGACTAAATTTAGTAAATTTTTTAGAGAGATATTTGTGCTTTTAGAAGCATAAGTATATTTGGTAAATAAAAAAAAATTATATGTTTATGTTTTTAATTGTTAAAATAAAAAACTTTAATATAACTTCAGACATCAATAAATATCTAAATTTACTCTTATATTTATATATAATATTTTTTAAATTAAAAATTATTTATCAAATATAATTATGAGTAAAGTATCGTTTTTATCTTCAACGTTTGGGGTAAATCTTATTTATGTCTCTAACGTTTAAATCGTCCTATTTGTATTCCTAATATTTATAAAAGTGATTCAATGTTATCCTGTCGTAAATTACACATCATGAACTTTAGTTTGAGTTTTAAAAATCTCTTCTTGAAATTAGAATACAAATGTCTAGGACAGAATCGATGATTGATTCCAAAAAATAGCTCATCAAAAGTTGAAAACAATTCCTATAACATTTATATAAAACCTAAATACAAATAATGGGTACAATATTGAAATCAAACACATCAAAGTGAGACTTAATTGAGAATGAATATATCCAAGTGAGAATAATTGAAAAATACAATCTGATTTGTTAATATAATTGATGGCGGGATAGCATTGAATCACTTTTATAAATATTAGTGATATAAATACGACGATTTAAATGTTAGAGACACAAGTAAGACTCGCCCCAAACGTTGAGAACAAAAACGATATTTTATTCTATAATTATTATTATTTGTGTATATTAAAAGTTATTTTTAATTTAATTTATGAACATAGATAGTACAACTTTAAAAAGTTATTTTTTAAAAACTAATTTCAAAAATTTATTTTTGAAAAAGAAGAATTTTATAAAACTAAGTCTAAATTTGTGAAAGTGACGTGTATAAAGAAAAAGAGGAGTGAATTTTTGGCTTACCGTTTCTAAAAGCATTATTGTAAGATGATGTGAAGTAACAATCTGTTGTAGTGTTGATGCCATTAGGGCAATTGCATATAAATGAATTATAAGCTCCATTGTATCCACACACCCCATAACTCTTTTCACAAGCAGCACAAGAGTTAGGATAATCATCCGTCACACTAAACTTGTACTTTAATGCTATCCCATAGTTCCACTTCTCAGGATCAGATTCTCCCTCGTCGAAGTTGTAGAATCCGGTATATGACGGACACTGAAGCTTCTGAAGATCCATCTCGAATGACGGACCAAGATTCACCGGTTCATAAACACAACATGTGGAAATTGGAAGGTTAATAGTGCTAATAGGTTTGCATGAATACAAAAGACTACAAATTGGTGTACTTTGATCACACAAAAGCTTGGAATTTGAATTTGAATTTTTGTTGTTACCATCATCAATGTCATCATAACTTTGTGTTGTGCATATTGATGATGAATTGATTGAACAATCAACTAGGGCAAAGATGGTGCTATCATGGAAAGTGAATGGTGCATTCCAATCTAGGCCAAAACCTTTGCTAGGGAGAGTGCAAGAACATGTTGACATAGTAGGGTCAGAAATGTAAATTACTTGGTTTGAATAGTCAATTGAAGTAACAAGGTACGAGCCTGTGTGAGTTGTGAAGGTAAGTTTTTGTTGGGAGCAAGAAATGTGTGGTTGGAAGAGTGGGTTACCGCAACCAGGGCCACTACCAAATGGGTACTTTAGGTATTCTTTGCCACAGTTTCTTTGGCACACTTGAGCACAGGTCAAAGGTGGAATAAGGAGAAGGAAAATTGAGAGAAGAGGAACAAAATGAGGGAGCTCCATTGTTTTGTTAAGAGGAAGAATACTGAGATATAGAAAGAAGAGTGGCTCTGCTTTGTAACATTGGTGATGGTATTTATTGAATGAATTGTTGAAATGAAAAACCTCTAGCTTGAAAGAAAGTAGACTAATGTGTTTTTTTTTTCCTTTTTGGAGGAGTGAATATAAAACGGAAGCAGCAAGGAACTTGCGTTTTTGTTCTATAAGGATTTCTTTCTTTAATATCTAAAGGTGTTATATATGCTCTGTATATGTATTTAATTGTTATATATCAATAATGTAATTGTACTAATTAACTTTTAAGATAGTAAGTGACTAAATCGTATATTTTTGTTATTGAATATTTATGTGTAAATTTTAAACATTGATAGTGGATTCATTAAATGCGTACCACAAATGTTTATATATCCATGTTCTTTATAAGTCATACATTATATATATTAGAAAAAAAAGCTAGTTATATATTAAAATTAACTATCAAAATTAATTATTATATATTTGTGTTTAAAATATATATAATTTAATTTATTTTTAATGTATATTCTATACTAATAAATAATTTTAGTGACTAATTTTAATGTATATTTACCATGGTTGATAACAAAATTATAATTTTCTATACTAGCTAGGCCAACCTTCATTTATTGAATGTCAAGATTTATGGTTTGAAATGAACAAACCGAATAAGGTGGTGGAGTTCATTAATAGTTTAAGATATCATACAAAGAGAAATCACATGGTTAAATGATTGATCAGCTTCTTAGTTGGAATCATACGCTTAGAGTCCAAAATCATTGACCTCCGTTATATTATGCTGAACATTTACTTATTAGAATCTAAAACCTTTGAGAAATTCCCTTCTGATTCCTCATATTTCGTGAAAATTTGAGCTTTTGATATATATAATTATTATTATTTTTTATTTATTTTTGTTTTTTTAAGAAAACAAGAAAGAAAGATCTAAAAAGAAAAAGCAACAAATTAGAAAACCAACCGTGGTTCCTGAAACAAGGGTTGCCGAACATTTCTATGCTTTTGAAAATAAAATTTTAATTAGTGCCCGTGCCCCTGATTATAACAAGCACAGAGAAAATAAAAAGCACTAAAGATATGAGTAGAATAATGTAGTAATCATTACATTTATACTTCTAATCTACTTTTTTATTTCTTCATATTATTAGTGTTCAATTATTGTCATCATATCCTAATTAAATCAATTTCATAGTGACCTTAACCATTTGGATAAAGTTGGTGGAATCCGAATAAGAATGTTTTTAAAACAGAATATATTCATATACAATTATCATACTTTCTACCTTTAATTGTTAATGCTCGTCAAGAAAAGAAGCATTTTTTTGTTTATTTCACGTTTATAATAATATAAAACTCATCACTTCTACGAAGTACATGCTAACTTCATAACACTACTGATCGAATTTCATGGTATAATTTCTCTACTATTGTTGGTCATGTGTATGTTGTTCAGTTCTAACACTAATTCTTGCTTAAGAGTTAAGACGGCCTCTCTATGTAGTGTATATACATAGTTTAAAAAGCACTTGGAGATTAGCAGAATTAAAAAGCACCAGTGGTCTAGTGGTAGAATAGTACCCTGCCACGGTACAGACCCGGGTTCGATTCCCGGCTGGTGCAAGTTTTTTTTTTTTAAATTCCATAAGTAATCTTTAATGCGTATGTAAAATAAGTAATCTAACCTCATGAAATTTCCATTTCAATCCTATATTACTATATTACCCACACCAGAAGAATGCTTCTTATTATTAAGACATGCAAATATGTAAACTTCATATCAACGTGCACTTTTTTTTTTCTTCAATTGGTGAAACTTAATTGAAATATCAACCAAAATAAAAAAGCCTAAATATATGTCATTCTCTCATTAATTAGCCAAATTACATGCATTACTTTCATACTTTATATATCATGAAACGATATTGTTGCATTTCATTTCATTTTCAGTTGAGAATCCATAATATAAGAAATTTTATATCATTGTCGATTCTTTCAAATCTACTATGATGATCTCAGTGTGTTTAGTTTGAAGATTTATTTGGGTGACTTTTTAATTAATTTTTTTTGGTTATTTTTTTTTAAAAAATTAAAAATAATTTTATATTTAGATATAAAAATATCTTTTATTTTAAATTGTGCTCATACTTTAAATTAATCAACTAAATTTTAATTTATTCAATTTAATTCCTAAAATTGATAATCGTAACTTATTTTTAAAATTTGTTTGAATCACTTTTATGTAAACTATGGCATTAATTTTGTATTTTTTTTCGGGTAGAAAAAACATAGTCAGTTTTTATATATTTGTATATAGTGTTTTCAAAAAAGAATTAAAAGTAATATATTTTTGTAACCAATTTGCAATTATTGAAAATAAAAATTATTAATTTTTTCTTAAATATATATATATAGTGCAATTTAACAAAATAAAAGTTATTGCTAAAATATATTTTTAAAATATCTGAAACAAACATAATCTAAAATAATGTTTCAAACAATTTTTTATCAGGTGTACAAACTCACTCTTTTAATTTTACCTTCTAGTATATATAAGATCTTTTAGTTTTGCATCTAAACATAAATTAAAAAAAAAATAATAAGTCACCGTCTAAAATAAATTTATATGAATAAAAAAAAAGTCTAATTCAGCATAAATTGAAACTTCATTCAAGTTGCACTTTATTTAACCACACCAAAATATTTTTAGAAAAATACTACTTGTACAATAAAATTTAGTTTTTAGTTAGTCGTTAATATTATTTAATTATTTTTTAATTAAAATATATTTCTATTTTTTAGATACATATTAGTAATTAAAATTAATTTAAATTTTAAACCCTAAAATTTCTTTAACTTTCTACCCACTTAATTATTGTTTTTTTTTTTACGTTCCTAATATCACCAATAACTAGAGATCCAAAACTAACATTCATCATGCCACCTTTAGCCAATCTAATTAGCCTAAAACTCGTAGTCCACTTTTTGGAGCTCTTCTCCTCCTCAAACTTCTCCGACGTAAGAGGAAGCAGCCTTGTGAGATTGACGTGGTGAAAGTCTCTTCAAGTCAATTCAAAGATAAATGTGCTCCATTTTAAAACATATCTAAAATCATAAATCTAAAATTTAAATTTAAATATTAAAAAATAATTGTAACACATCTAAAATTATGAAGTTATACAGAAAATATTTTTGAAACACATCTAAAATTTAAATTAAAACATTAAAAAATAATTGTAATACATCTAAAATTATGAAGTGATACACAAAATGTTTTTAAAACACATTCAAAATCATAAATAAAAATTTAAACCCTTGCAATGGCCGTAATTACAGATATAACAGTGTTGATAATTTGAGAATTGTGATTCTTTAAGTTGTTCTACTACCTAAACCATTCTCCAATGCAAATTAGGATGTTGTACATGGCATGAAAAATCAATATGATTGAATAACTAAACAGATACATGCGGTTAAGTATGAATCGCTTTCTCTTAAACACATCCAAAATACCTAAGGTCCACTTTCAGCGCAAACGTATTAGCGACGCTGATGAGGATGAACACGATGAGGAGTAGGACGAAGCGAGGCTGCGGACTGAGCGGCGAGGAGAAAGGCGATGCCAAACACCAGCGAGGCGGATGAGGTGTTGTTGAGGAACGGCGAAGCGGACGAACGGCGTTGGGGATGACACGGCAGCGCCGAGAAAAATGGCGGCAACGCAGAGAACAGCGGCGTGGATGAATAATCACACGGACGGTGTACATAGCTCTATGAGAATGACGGGTGGATTGGAAGCTTTATGATCTCTTTTTTAAGAGTTTTTTTACAGTGTGGGTTAATTAAAATCTTTAATTTTACTAAATTTTTATTTTTCGAAGTGTATTTAAATGATAATCTGGTAATAATTAAAAATAATAAAATTAAAATAAAAATTTTAAATTTTAAATTTTAATTTTATTTAGGTTATATTTTAGATGTGTATTTAATTTAAAAAAAATATTAAATCTATTTAAATGTGTTTGTTTTAATTTTCTTAAATTATTGTAATAAAAAACTAAATATTTTATAATTTTTAAAAGATACTTAATTGAATTGATATTTTTATTGTAGATAAATATCCAATACTACAACTCTAATAATCAAAATATTACAAATGAGTCCAAATCTTAAAATTGAAGAACAGCATGTATGTCTATTATATCATCATCTTCTAATGCTTTGTCTAGATCGAATTTCTCTTGAATTATCATATTGACTTTAATTTACTAAAAAACTTATATCATGAATCTACATGCTTCAGGAATTAGAAGATTCGATAAATTATCTCTAAATCATGGCTCTTTGTTTATATCAAAGCCCCTATCTATAATATTTACATCATTTTTTATTTATTTTACATCTAAAATTCTATCGTCTTTTTTTGAAGTTTTGTTGAAATCAAACTGCATGACAAAATTAGTTTTCAAGGAGGTGACTTCCACTAAATTGTTATGCATCTTAGTCTCTACTCTATCTAGAGTATTTTTAATTATTTCGATATTTTTCCAACTCTTGAGCTAACTTTGAAAATTATAACATGCGTAAAATAATGTTTAAAATTGTTGCTATTTTGGATAAGAATAAAGTTCATGATTATGAATAAATGAGAATCTGATGTTACTAGATAATAGATACACCATAAAAATTTATAAAACCGCAAATTCATGAAACTGCAATATCATGCCATTAAAAGCATGAAACAAAGGCAGTAAATGCTGAGAAAACGGTTATCCTGGAAAAAGGGAATAAAGGGAAAAAAGAAACCCAGTAGGTAACACACTGTTCATTCTATCACCTAAAATAATACTGACTTAAATATCGGAGTGTTTTATAGGTTGTCTTTCCAACTTAGTTTTGACATTACTCAATTTAGAATTTTCGATCTCCTGATCTCATAAGCTCGTAATCTCAACAAAAAGTACGGATATTTGGCATCATCTGTAAGGATCTTACATTGTTTGGACCATGGTTGATAAGAAAATTCATTCGGTAATTAACCCAATCTCCCTTTTCAATGAGCAATTTCATGATGATATATGCATGAAAGGATGTCATCCCTCCTACCAATGAGCAATGAAGCTCAAAACATTAGGGCTCGTCACTTCGCTGGATTAGGGCACGACTACGTTCATGCCATGCAAGAAATGTGCCATAGAGTGCAAGAATTTGAGCATCATTGGAAAGAGTTAGAATATCGTCTGACAGAATGTTTGGAATTGAGGCAATCGTGGTCTCGAAGTCGTATAATTAGGGGCCGTGATCATAGTCGTGAAAGGAAAAACCTAGAAAGGGCCTTTGAACACCGACAAGGTAACGATCGGTGACGATATCACTCGCCTCAAAGATACGAAGGGTGATGAGCGGATATTTTATACGCTTTTTGGGGGTAATTTCATGTAGATTTTAGCATGTTTTAGTTAATTTTTAGTAGAATATTATTAGTTTTTAGGCAAAAATCATATTTCTGGACTTTACTATGAGTTTGTGTGTTTTTCTGTGATTTCAGGTATTTTCTGGCTGAAATTGAGGGAGCTGAGCAAAAATCTGACTTAGGCTGAAAAAGGACTGCTGATGCTGTTGGATCCTGACCTCCCTGCACTCGAAATGGATTTTCTGGAGTTACAGGAGTCCAATTGGCGCGCTCTCAACGGCGTTGGAAAGTAGACATCCAGAGCTTTCCAGCAATATATAATAGTCCATACTTTGAGCGAGGATAGACGACGTAACTTGGCGTTAAACGCCAAGTTCATGCTGCTGTCTGGAGTTAAACGCCAGAAAAACGTCAT
>NC_029776.3:32163060-32163544 GCF_000817695.3 Arachis duranensis
TACTATGGGCTTACAGAAAAAGCTCAGATTTCTCTAGACCACTCAGCTGGTGGATCTATACATATGAGAAAAACAATTGAAGAGTCTCAAGAGCTTATTGATACAGTTGCCAGAAATCAGCATCTGTATCTGAACAGTGAATCTTCCATGAAAGAAGAAGCTAAAACAGTAACTGCAGAACTCAGTCCGGTGGATCAGGCTAATGAGTTTAATCAGCAATTAGACTTTCTAACTCAGCAGCTAGCCGAATTCAAGGAAATGTTACAGGAAACAAGAATGGCTAACAGGAACATGGAAGTACTATTAAAGCAGACAGAAAAACAACTGTCAAGACAAATAACAGAAGAATGTCAAGCAGTTCAATTAAGAAGTGGGAAAACATTAAATACCTCACTTCAAAGCGGCAGGAAACCAAGAAATAAACAAGTGGATACTCAAAATCCTCCTGAAGACAGTCCGAGCCCAGAAAGGGACAAAGCTGGTG
>NC_029776.3:32163860-32164127 GCF_000817695.3 Arachis duranensis
TAAAATGCCTTATCCTCAAAAACTCCGCCAAGCGGAACAGGATAAGCAATTTGCCCGCTTTGCAGACTATCTCAGAACTCTTGAAATAAAGATTCCGTTTGCAGAAGCACTTGAGCAAATACCTTCTTATGCTAAGTTCATGAAAGAGATATTAAGTCATAAGAAGGATTGGAGGGAAACTGAAATAGTTTACCTCACTGAAGAATGCAGTGCAGTCATTCTAAAAAGCTTACCTGAGAAGCTTAAAGATCCTGGGAGCTTTATGAT
>NC_029776.3:32167254-32169404 GCF_000817695.3 Arachis duranensis
CTTCATTGTGGAGAAGGTGATGATCCGTGACACTCATCACCTTCCTCAATCCATGAACGTGTGCCTGACAACCACCTCCGTTCTACATCAGATTGAATGAATATCTCTTAGATTCCCCAACAGAATCTTCGTGGTATAAGCCGGATTGATGGCAGCATTCATGAGAATCCGGAAAGTCTAAACCTTGTCTGTGGTATTCCGAGTAGGATTCCGGGATTGAATGACTGTGACGTGCTTCAAACTTTAACCTGCTGGGCGTTAGTGACAGATGCAAAAGAGTGATTCTATTCCAGTAGGAGCGGGAACCAACCGGTGATTAGCCGTACTGTGACAGAGTGCGTGAGCATAGTTTTCACTGCGAGGATGGGAAGTAGCCACTGACAACGGTGACACCCTACATAGAGCTTGCCATGGAAGGAACCTGTGTGTGAGAAGAGGATTTCAAGGAAGAGTTGAAATCAGAGGACAAAGCATCTCCAAAACTCCAACATATTCCCCAGTGCTGCATATCAAAGTAACATTGTTCCCTCTTTTATCAATTCCAGAAATTTTACTTTTAATCCAAATTAATCCTTGTTGACATCCTAACTAAGACTAATAAAATAAATATTGATTGCTTCAAACCAATAATCTCTGTGGATTCGACCCTTACTCACGTAAGGTATTACTTGGACGACCCAGTACACTTGCTGGTCAGTTGAACGGAATTGTGCAAGTAATCAGTTAGTTAAATTAGTTCTCCTTGGCACATGCCAAGGAGCCATTAATTAAGGATCACAATTTCGTCCACCAAAGGGTCACCTCGACGTAATAATGGACGTCACGAGTCTGAAAGACGAGGAAGGGATAAGTCCCAATTAGACTTGTCTAAAAGGAGGTGGACTCCACAAAGAAGTCCAACCCCTAAAAGACATAGGGCTTCTAGGGAGCACATGATTATGGGTCAAATCCCGTTTGCATCCTATGTTCTCCAGGTTTGCTTACCCAAGTATTTTGATAAACCAACAAATCTAAAATATGAGGGAAAGTCGGATCCTTAGGAGCACATTGATGCTTTTGAGGCTAGAATGAACCTTGAAGAGTTAGGGATGCGATACGGTGCAAGGCATTCCTAGTAACATTGTCTAAGCCAGCAATGGCCTGGTTTAATACGTTGTCCTCCGGGTCTATTTTGTTATTCGTTGATATCAAGACCAAATTCTTAGCTCACTTCACCACGAGAAGAAATAAAGCCAAGCATCTGATCTCACTACTTGGCGTGGAAAAAAGAGTGGGAGAGAGCATCCGATATTATTTGGATTGTTTTAACAAAGCCTTGCTGGAGGTGAACATACAAACTCCTGAGATCGTGTGTTTATGCCTCACTCCTGGTTTGCTGAAAGGAGACCTCATGGGGCATTTAACTTCCAAATATGTAAAGTCCATGGAAGAGATTCATCAGATTGCCCTGAAGTATATGCAAGATGAGGACGTCTTGAAGGTGGTCTCGACAAAAAGGAAAAACCCGGCTCTGCCACTTAATAAAGCCAAAAGCACGGGCCAATCCTCGACTCCAAAGTCATCTGCACCTTGAGTTGAGAAGTTCTCAACATACACATCCTTGGTGGCATTATTAACAGATGTGTATCAACAAGTGTCTCACAGGGGCATCCTGTCGAAGGCAAGACAGATACGACCAAGGGATTTTTCGAATAAGTCACAATATTGTGACTATCACAAGTCCTATGATCATAAAATATAGGATTGTATTGACTTGAATGATGTATTGGAGTTTGCAATTTAGGATGGAAAGCTACCTGAGTTTGTTCAGCATGTTAGGCCACCTAGACGGCATAATGATGATGAAGATCGGGAAGCCAGAAACTCTTGAAACACTAGGACTGTAGAAGTCTAGGATGATACCACTCAGATTGTTGTGAACGTGGTTATGGGCAAGAATGGCTTGCCAAAGTCCAAAAATGCCAACAAGAAAGATCTTAAAGCTACAAGTTCAAACGTTCTGAATGTGTCCAGTATCCCAGTTGTGCAATTCACAGCAGATGATTTCCGGTATGCTACATCAGATGATGATGAGCCACTAGTCATCATGAAAAAATTGGAAAATAAAATTGTGAAAAGAATCTTGGTTGACACTAGAGCAGACTGAAATT
>NC_029776.3:32169410-32177108 GCF_000817695.3 Arachis duranensis
ATTTAAAGGATCAGCACCTAAAACCACATCTTCCTAGAGTAGTGGGTTTATGCGATCATTACATTAAGCCTGATGGGGTTGTTGATCTCCTATTTAAATGGGAGAAGGAGTTGACATTCGAGTGGTGCAAGCAAAATTTGTCATCCTAAAGGATTCAACAACTTATAATGTGATCATTGGGAGGAAGTCAATAAAAAATTTGTGTGCATTTATATCAACCAAGTTCTCAGTCATGAAATTCTTGACCTTTGAAGGTCGGGTTGCTACTATCCGAGGAGATCGGATAACAACTGTGAAGTGCAACAACGCAAGTTTAACTTTCAGAGATTAAGTGAAAGAGTCCACTGGAGTATTCTTGGTTGATTTGGACTCTTGAGTTCAAGAGAAGCCGAGACCAGAGTGGAATTTAGAAAATTCTAAATTGGTGATGTTGCAGACAAATATACCATAACTAACAAGGGTCTATCTTACTTCTTGAAGTCAGAACTTTAAAACTTTGTGAAAGGTAATGTGGATCTGTTTGCTTGGGAACCTTTTGATGTGCATGGAATTGATCCTACATTCATATCCCACCAACTTTCTATTAACCCCATTTTTAAGCCGGTTGTATAACAATGTCGGAAGATGTCGCCAGAACGAGCTACCAAAGTTAAGAAACATGTTCAAGGGTTATTGGATGCTGGGTTCGTTAGAGAGGTAATGTATTCTACATGGTTATCTAATGTTGTAATGGTAAAGAAATCTAATGGGAAGTGGCATATGTGTGTAAATTACACTGATTTGAACAAAGCCTGCACAAAAGATTACTTTCCCTTGCCTAACATTGATAACATGATTGATTTGGCCTCGAGATATCAGATATTAAGTTTCTTAAATGCTTACCATGGATATAATCAAATACATATCCATAAGCCTAATGAAGATAAAACTGCTTTTATTAACCCTGAAGAGATTTATTGTTATACTGTAATTTCTTTTGGTTTGAAAATGCATGGGCCACTTATCAGAGGTTGATGGCCAAGGTATTCAAGTAGAAAATAAAAAAAATATGGAAGTCTATATTGACAACATGTTAATAAAGACTAAGGAAGATTCCGACTTTATTACTGACCTACAAGAGATTTTCAATTGCCTTTGACTTCACCAGATGAGGTTGAACCTAATGAAGTGTGCCTTTGGAGTCTGGAGAGGTAAATATTTAGGCTTTATGGTAACCCAAAGGGGAATAGAGGCTAATCCTAAAAAATGTCGAGCTATACTAAACATGTTGTGTCATCAAAATCTCAAAGAGGTCTAAAGGCTAACAGGTCGATTAACAACTTCATCCAGTTTTTTAGGAGCTTTTGCTGAAAAAGCGAGGATATTTTTTAACTTGATGAGGAAAGGTGTGGAATTTGAATGGTTAGAAGAGTGTGAAATGGCTTTCCAACATTTTAAAAATTTTTTTGTCATCTCTTGCTTGTCCTAGCAAAACCAGAACCTGAGAAGCCTCTATATTTGTACTTGTTTGTAACTGAGGGAATTGTAGCCTCAACCTTAGTTCTAGAGGATAAAAGTAAACATGACCTGTATATTTTATTAGTAAGGTCCTTCAAGATTTTAAACTAAGATAGTTGAAATTAGAAAAGTTAGTGATGGTTATCAGTGGCTAAGAGAAGGGGGGTTGAATCTTAGCCCCTTTTTGCTGAGTAACGCTTTCTTCTTGTTTAGAATACTTTAGGAGATATTTCAGCTTATTGTCTCATCACTAGTCAAGAGACATTTTCTTTTTGTCTTGTAACTAATGTGGAGATATTTTTCAATTTTGTCTCCTGTGCAATAGAATCAGAAATGGAGTAGAAAAGAAAGAGAGAATCACATCCAGAAGTATCCTGGTTCAACCGCTAAGTGCAATGTAGCCTACATCCAGTCTCCATCATAACAATGATGGAATTTCACTATAATCATCTTTGATTACAGACACCAATTCTCCCTAGGAACTACCCTTTCTATCTAGGACAAGTCCAGAATCTAACCCCAATCCTGAACTTGACTTGGTCACCTACCAAGCTTTCAACTGCTAAGTGCTAACCCAACTTGCAAGGGAATTCCCACAGAATCATGATACACAACACAGATATACAAAGGACTCTAGGATATTTATGGATTTTTCTTTTAGTTTTGTACTCTCTGCCTTTTTGCTCTTACTGACTTTTTCTTACAAACCTCACACTTGTTTGTCTTTTTACCATGAGACTCAAGACAGACAAAACTAAACAGAAAAATACAATATGAAACACATTAAAGGAGAAGAACTTCTATTAACTTGGGTCTCCTTACTTCAAGCCTTGGCTGTTCACCCTTATTATAGAAGGGGAAGCCTCCAAGGTTGAAACCGGTCTAGCCGAGCCAACTTCTTCTTCTTCTTCAATAACAAACCGGTTCAGACAGAGAGAGTAGAGAGGGAACCGAATGCAAAAATCAACATGCAATTACCTCTCTCTCCTCCCTTCTCACCAAGCTTCATCAATCCGATCCTTCCATCTTGACTTGCTCTCCAAGAAGGATTCCTGACCCTTGATGAGTCCTTGATCCTTGACAGCTCCATCTGCTCTATCTTCTGCTTCTTCCCCACGTAGCTACAGTAGCCACCTCCTATGATGGATTATCAGAGAGTAGAGATGAGCCATACCCAAGGGATCTTCTTTTTTGACTGAGTTTGGTTTCTTCTATTTTTGGGTATGGAGAGTTTGAGACTTCTTCACCACATCTTACCATATGTGGTAAAGATCTCAGCCACACTGGTGCACGAAATTGTAAATCACACTTTTCACAACTCGTACCACTAACCAGCAAGTGCACTGGGTCGTCCAAGTAATACCTTACGTGAGTAAGGGTCGAATCCCATGGAGATTATTGGCTTGAAGCAAGCTATGGTTATCTTGTAACTCTTAGTCAGGATAATAATAATTCTCAGTTTTGATTGGTAGTAAATAAAAAGCATAGATTAAATAATACTTGTTAAGCAGTAATGGAGAATATGTTGGAGTTTTGGAGATGCTTTGTCTTCTGAATCTCTACTTTCCCCCTGTCTTCCTCTTTACACACGCAAGGTTCCTCCTATGGCAAGCTGTGTGTTGGTGGATCACCGTTGTCAATGGCTACCATCCGTCCTCTCAGTGAAATTGGTCTAGGTGCGCTGTCACCGCATGGCTAATCATTTATCGATTCTCACTCATGCTGGAATAGGATCCATTGATCCTTTTGCATCTATCACTACGCCCAACCCTTGTGAGTTTGAAGCTCGTCACAGTCATTCAATCCCTGAATCCTACTCGAAATACCACAGACAAGGTTTAGACTTTCCGGATTCTCAAGAATGCTACCAATGGATTCTAGCTTATACCACGAAGATTCTGATTAAGGAATCCAAGAGATACTCATTCAATCTAATGTAGAATGGAGGTGGTTGTCAGACACGCATTCATAGGTTGAGAATGGTGATGAGTGTCACGGATCATCACATTCATCATATTGAAGTGCGAATGAATATCTTAGATAGAAACAAGCGTGTTTGAATGAAAAACAGAAATAATTGCATTAATCCATCGAGACACAACAGAGCTCCTCACCCCCAACAATGGAGTTTAGAGACTCATGCCATCAAAAATACAAAGTTCAGATCTAAAATGTCATGAGGTACAAAATAAATCTCTAAAAGTTGTTTAAATACTAAACTAGTAACCTAGGTTTATAGAAAATGAGTAAACTGAGATAGATAGTGCAGAAATCCACTTCTGGGACTCACCTGGTGTGTGCTGGGGCCAAGACTTGAGCTTTTCACATGCCTGGGCTGTTTCTGGAGTTAAATGTCAGGTTGTAACCTGTTTTGGGCGTTTAACTCCAACTTGTGACCTGTTTCTGGCGTTTAGCGCCAGAATAGAACATAGAACTGGCGTTAAGTGCCGGTTTACGTCATTTATCTTCGAGCAAAGTATAGACTATTATATATTTCTGGAAAGCCCTGGATGTCTACTTTCCAACGCAATTAAGAGCGCACTAATTGGATTTTTGTAGCTCCAGAAAACCCTTTTCGAGTGTAGGGAGGTCAGAATCCAATAGCATCAGTAGTCCTTTATCATCCTGAATTAGATTTTTGCTCAGATCCCTCAATTTCAGCCAGAAAATACCTGAAATCACAGAAAAACACACAAATTCATAGTAAAGTCCAGAAATATGAATTTTGCATGAAAACTAATAAAAACATACTAGAAAATAGCTAGAACCTACTAAAAACTACCTAAAAACAATGCCAAAAAGCGTATAAATTATCTGCTCATCACAACACCAAACTTAAATTGTTGCTTGTCCCCAAGCAACTGAAAATCAAATAGGATAAAAAGAAAAGAATATACTATAAATTCCAAAATATCAATGAAGCTTAGTTCTAATTAGATGAGCGAGACTAGTAGCTTTTTGCTTCTGAACAGTTTTGGCATCTCACTTTATCCTTTGAAGTTTAGAATGATTGGAATCTCTAGGAACTCAGAATTTAGATAGTGTTATTGATTCTCCTATTTTAGTATGTTGATTCTTAAACACAACTACTTTATGAGTCTTGGCCGTGGCCCTAAGCACTTTGTTTTCCAGTATTACCACCGGATACATAAATGCCACAGACACATAACTGGGTGAACCTTTTCAGATTGTGACTTAGCTTTGCTAAAGTCCTCAATTAGAGGTGTCCAGAGTTCTTAAGCACACTCTTTTGCTTTGGATCACGATTTTAACCACTCAGTCTCAAGCTTTTCACTTGGACCTTCATGCCACAAGCACATGGTTAGGGACAGCTTGATTTAGCCGCTTAGGCCTGGATTTATTTCCTTGGACCCTCCTATCCATTGATGCTCAAAGCCTTGGATCCTTTTTACCCTTTCCTTTTGGTTTTAAGGGCTATTGGCTTTTTCTGCTTGCTTTTTCTTTTTCTTTTATATTTTTTTGTCACTTTTTTCGCAAGCTTTTGTTATTCACTGCTTTTTCTTGCTTCAAGAATCAATTTTATGATTTTTCAGATTATCAATAACATTTCTCTTGTTTATCATTCTTTCAAGAGCCAACAATTTTAACATTCATAAAATTCAATATAAAAAATATGCACTGTTCAAGCATTCATTCAGAAAACAAAAAGTATTATCACCACATCAATATAATTAAACTAATTTCAAGGATGAATTTGAAACTCATTTACTTCTTGTTCTTTTGTATTAAAAACATTTTTCATTTAAGAGAAGTGAAGGATTCATGGAATTATTCATAGCCTTAAGACATAGTTGCTAAATACTAATGATCATGTAATGAAGACACAAACATAGATAAACATGAAGCATAAAAATCGAAAAATAGAAAAATAAGAACAAGAAAGTTAAGGAATGAGTCCACCTTAGTGATGGCGGCTTGTTTTTCCTCTTGTAGATCTAATGGTGCTCCTCTATGTCTCTTCCTTGCCTTTGTTGCTCTTCCCTCAAGGCTCTTTGATCTGCAATCAAATGCTCTACCACTGAGCTATGGACCCTTGAGATGAACCTCTCCATCTCTCATGACTCAGATGTGGAAGCAACTGCCTTCCCTTTCCTCTTTCTAGAGGTTTCTCCGGCCTTAGGTGCCATAAATGGTTATGGAAAAATAAAAAGAAATACTTTTTCCACACCAAACTTAAAAGATTTGCTCGTCCTCGAGCAAAAGAAGAAAGAAGGGAGTAGAAGGAGAAATGGAGGAGATGGAGGTGTGTGAATGGGTGGGTTGGGAGGGGAATGGTTTGAATTTGAATGGTAAGGTAGGTGGGGATCCTGTGGGGTCCACAGATCCTGAGGTGTCAAGGATTTCTCATCCCTGCACCATTTAGGCGTGTAGAACGCCCTCTTAGTGCAATCTTGGCATTTAACGCCAGACTGCTGCTTGTTTCTGGTGTTAAACGCCAGCTTGCATCCTATTTCTGGCGTTTAACGCCAGCTTGATGCTCCTTTCTGGCATTAAATGACAGTCTGATGCTTTTTACTGGCGTTTAAACGCCAGTAAGCTTATCCTCCAAGGTGTGCTGTTTTTAATGCTGTTTTTGATTTTGCTTTAATTTTTGCAGTTGTTTTTGTGACTTCACATGATCATCAACCTAAAGAAAACACAAAATAACAATGGAATTTTAACATAGATAGATAAAATTGGGTTGCCTCCCAGCAAGCGCTTCTTTACTATTTTTAGCTGGACTATTACTGAGCTTTTAATCTAGTCTGCAATGTCTGCAAACCACAGAGCTTCCTGAATAGCAAATAATTGCTCATCTGAAAAGGTTTCAGATATCTCAGTAGGAGGGAGGGACGCTCCTTCTACTAGTTCTATCCAGGACAGGTGATCAGCTACTTAATTTTCTGTCCCTTTTCTGTCTTCTATTTCTATATCAAACTCTTGCAGAAGCAACACCCATCTTATGAGCCTGGATTTTGAATCCTGCTTTGTGAGTAGATATTTAAGAGCAGCATGGTCAGTGTACACAATCACTTTTGATCCTACTAAATAAGATCTGAATTTGTCAATGGCATAAACCACTGCAAGCAATTCCTTTTCTGTGGTTGTGTAGTTCTTCTGTGCATCATTTAGAATATGGATGCCATAATAAATGACGTGCAGAAGCTTATCATGCCTTTGTCCCATTACTGCACCAATGGCATGGTCACTGGTATCACACATTAGTTCGAATGGTAATGCCCAGTTTGGTGCAGAAATAATTGGTGCTGTGACCAACTTAGCTTTCAGAGTCTCAAAGGCCTGCAAACACTCTTTGTTAAAGACAAATGGTGTATCAGCAGCCAGCAGATTGCTCAGAGGTTTTGCGATTTTTGAAAAATCCTTAATAAACCTCCTATAGAATCCTGCATGCCCCAGAAAGCTTCTGATTACCTTAACATTGGCAGGTGGTGGTAATTTTTCAATTACCTCTACCTTAGCTTGATCCACCTCTATTCCCTTGTTCGAAATTTTGTGCCCAAGGACAATTCCTTCAGTCACCATAAAGTGACATTTCTCCCAGTTTAAAACCAGGTTAGCCTCTTGGCACTGGTGGGCGAAATCGTGATTCATTATTTTCACTTCAACAATCCAAGGTAATGGCTCCAAAGACTTGGTGCACAGAACCATGGTCCAAAATTAACTTCACAGTCTCGCTCAACTAACCAGCAAGTGCACTGGGTCGTCCAAGTAATACCTTACGTGAGTAAGGGTCGATCCCACGGAGATTGTTGGTATGAAGCAAGCTATGGTCACCTTGTAGATCCCAGTCAGGTTAAATAACTAAATTAAGAGATTATAGGATTAAATTAAATAAACTGAAAATAAAGATAAAGTTACTCATGTAATCCAATGGTGGGAATTTCAGATAGGCGTATGGAGATGCTGTGTTCCTTCTGAATCTCTGCTTTCCTGCTGCTTTCATCCAATTCTTCTTACTCCTTTCCATGGCAAGCTGTATGTAGGGCATCACCGTTGTCAATGGCTACATCCCATCCTCTCAGTGAAAACGTTCCTATGCTCTGTCACAGCACGGCTAATCATCTGTCGGTTCTCAATCAGGTTGGAATAGAATCCCTTGATTCTTTTGCGCTTGTCATCACGCCCAGCCTTCAGGAGTTTGAAGCTCGTCACAGTCATTCAATACCGGAATCCTACTCG